>NW_027308421.1:0-111000 GCF_047496885.1 Scyliorhinus torazame
GTCTTTCCCCAGACTTGTCGGGTACGAGACAGCCTTATTCAAGCCAATGTCCACAGTAGTGGAGGGTGGGCAACAACGGAGTAGAACCAGGTCCCAGGTTCGATCCCAGCTCTGGGTCACTGTCCGTGTGGAGTTTGCACATTCTCCCCGTGGTTGCGTGGGTTTCGCCCCCACAACCTAAAGATGTGCAGGGTAGGTGGATTGACCACACTAAATTGCCCCTTAATTTGAAAAAATGAATTGGGTACTCTAAATCTATTTAACAAAAAGAAATGTAAATAACACCAGGGGCACCACCCAGGTCCCCCTCCCACCCCTGCAGAAGTCCTATCTTGTATGTACTTATACTGTGCTCTGTATAACACAAACAATAAAAACATTTTTAAAAACTTAAAGTTCCATCCCAGGCATCATCCTGGTGAAACAGCCCTGTACCCGCTTCATTGCAATCACATACTTCCTTCAATGTGGCGACCCGAACTGCACACAGTACTCCAGCTGTGGTATCGCCAATGTTCTATATTACTCCAACATAACTACCTTGCTTTTATAATCTATGCCATGACTGATAAAGACAAGTGTATCATAATTCTTTTCCACCACCCTATTATCCTACCTTCAAAGATCTATTTACCAATTCGCCAAAGTCTCTTTGTTCCTCGGGACCTCTCAACGTGGTGCCATTCATTGAATATTTCCTTGTCAAACTGCTCCTTCCAAAGTGTAACAGATGACACTTTTCAGGATTAAATTCCGTCTGACACGTTTCTGCCCATTTGACCATCCCATCTATATCTTCTTGTAACCTAATACTCTCAACCTCACTGTTAACCACCCTGCCTATCTTTGTGTCATCTGCAAACTTACTGATCCTCCCCCCCCCCCCCCCCCCCCCACATGGTCAACTAAGTCATTTATATAAATGACAAATAATTGGGGACACAGCGCAGATCCCTGTGGTACACTACTGGGCGCTGGCTTCCAGTCACGAAAACAGCCGTCTGCCATCGCCCTCTGTTTCCTACAGTTCGGCCAACTTTTAATCCACCTTATCATGTTCTCCTGTATCCAATGTGAATTTGCCTTCTTTATAAGTTCCCATGTGTGACCTTGACACATGCTTTGCTGAAATCCATGTATACTACATCAACTGCATTACCTTCATTGAATGGCATTGTCGTCATTGAAACTCCCACTATCAGCATCCTGGGGGGGGGGGGGGGGGGTACCATTGGCTGGAATATTACCTGGAATAGCCATATAAATGCCATGATTACAAGAGCAGGTCAGAAGGTAGGAATCATGTGGCGAGTACCTCACCTCCTGACCCACCAAACCTTGTCCATAATCTGGAAGGCACAAGTCAAGGGTAGAATGGAAGGCTCTCCTCTTGCCTGGAAGAGTGCAATTCCAACAATCCTCAAAACCTCCGACACAATCCAGTACACAGCACTGGCTTGATTGCTATCCCTTCCACAGGATGGAATCCATTCAACACCGACGCAAAAAACAGGAGTGTGTACCTTGGACTGGTGGACTGTAATAACTAACCACAGCTTCTTAGACAGCACTTTCAAAACTCACGGCCAGTTCCAGCTGGATGGACGAGAGCAGAAAATACATGGGAACACCGCCATCTGCATATTGCCCCTCGAGTCGCTCACCATTCTGCCTTAGAATTATATCGTCTTTCCTTCACTGTCTCTGGGTTAATATCCTGGAACTCCCTCGCTAAGAGCCCTGTGTGCGTACCTACACTGCATGGACGTTTGCGGTTCAAGAGGCAGCTCGCCACCACCTTCCCATGACCAATTACCGATGGGCAATGGTCTTGGCAGACCTAGCAAAGCCCATATTTGGCGAGTAATTTAAACAACACATATTTGCTTCAGTAAAACAATATCATTGATTGGGTAACTGTTTTACGGTAAGCACAACATCAGGATGCAACACCATCAGTAAGAGAGTAAACCAAAGACCAGCACACATACAGATTTAAATAGCCTCGCATTTATGGCCACTTACCAGGAACACCAATAACAGCAAGAGTAGTGTAATATATTTTCATCACATTATCAATTGGATAATGCATTTCGTGTGTGAAGTTCTCTGCTCCTTCGTGCTGCAAACTATGATCTGTCGAACTTTACGTCAATATATTTTCACAGCCTTTATTTATACCCCATGGAAATTCCACGGGGATACTGAGATTACAACATTGTTCATTTACATAAATAAATCAGGTTACAGCAGAGAATTAATGTTCTGTTTTGACAGAACACATCTGGTGATGACACTCTCTTGTTTAATTCTGATCACAATAAATAAGTTTTAAAATAGGAACTGTATTCTAGTAGCAATGGTTCTATTCACTCACAGCCATCAGTTCCGTTACGAAATGTGATGCTGTTTCAGTGATGTCCTTTACTTTACTGTGATCATTAATAACCAAGCGCCAAGTGTCTCTTTCAGAGCTGTTTCACTGATTAAAAGATTAAAAACAAAACAGCAAAAAGCCCGTTTTCCTTTTTGTCTTCATTCTTTGTCTCTGGGATTCAAACTTTTGTGAAATTCTAGTCTTATAAGGCCGCTAGTGCTCATTAAAATGTGTATAACCGTGAATGCATTGCGCTGAAGAATCACATCAAATGGTACAGCCGGTGTTTGGGAAGGCAGTGGCGTGGTGGCGTAGTTGTATCGTCACTGGATTAATAATCCACAGACCCAGAAAGAGATCTGGAGATTGGATCCTGGTACAGCACATGGTGAAATTTGAATCCAATAAAGGTTGGAGTTAACAATGATCATGAAACCATTGTCAATTGCCGGAAAATCCCATCTTGTTCACGAATGTCCTTGAACGAAATCTACCATCATTACCTTGTCTGGCCGTCATGTAAATCCAGATGCAGGTAAATTGTAATGCCTCTTAAATGCCCTCCGAAATGGCGGGTTGTTCTGGATGGGCAATGAATGCTGGCCCAACCTGTGACGCTGTCCCGTAAATCAATTTTGGATGAGTTGAGCATCTTGATTTCCAACTTTATTTTTAATTTAGAGTACCCAATACATTGTTTCCAATGGAGGGGCAATTTAGCGTGGCCAATTCACCTACCCTGCACATCTTTGGGTTGTGGGGGCGAAATCCTCGTAAACACGGAGGGGGGGGGGGCGGGATGTTCAAATTCTAGACGGAAAGTGATCCAGAGACGGGATCGAACCTGGGACCGCGGCGCCGTGAGGCAGCAATGCTAACCACTGCGCCACCGTGCTGCCCTCTTGATTGATAACTTAAAATGAGAGAACCAAACGTTGTTACTTTCACAAGACTAAATAAAGGGGTTTGCGTGCTAATATGAGCCTTTAATACACAATGCCAGGTGATGTTATTTATACAACCAGAGCGACATTTTTTTCGGTGAAATATTTACTTTTCAGCTTCTGTCAATAATGCGTACAAATCAGCCAAACAAGTGAGTGACGGTGAACCAGACCGAGCAGTCATATGGAAGATGGCGTAGTCATTTCATTCATTAATGAAAATCATGAAATGAAACCATTGGACTTATATCAACAGAGGGGTGAGCTTACCGACGATATAATCAAACCCAGATATGGATATCAAGTCGGAAGTAGTGCTCGGGGAGATTGCACTTTTCCAAGGCAGGATAAACATTACTCCTAAATTAAGTGGAAGGTAAAGCAACAGAGTTCTAAAAGGATTGACGACCTATTGCGAATTTCATTAGGTATTGAATTAATCGTACACAAAAGAACAAATGAGAAAGTATGTTACACTCTAACTGTTGTACTCAATGTTAATCATAACCCCTTACTTTCTCCTTTCTTCACATAACTATAAATAATCTATACATTCTAATTTCTAACGAAGGGTCGTGAACTTGAAGCATTACCTCTGTTTGTCTCTCCAAAGTTTCTACCAGAATTGACAAGTAACTTCAGCATATATGTTTTATTTTCAATTTGTAGCATTAACAGCAGTAGCTTTGTTTGGAAAAGTAAAAAGTTGGAGTGACTGGGGAATTCAAAACCTGGAATAGGTATAACGAAATTTAATAATTTTAAAACACTGTTTGGAAATGGGTCCATTGAATTGCTCGCTGCGAGTTAATTTAAACTAATTTGGGCTAATGATGGATTTATTGAACACTGGTTCCCTGGATTAAATGGAGGAAAGTTACCATGACCATGCAGACACGTGGGCTCATGATGGAAAAGCGGCGAACGAGGGATTCCTCCAATCCAGATCATTCATGGCAAGTGGAGCAACATAGTGGACGTGACCATCCTGTGGAAATTGTTCTCTCGATGTTCACAATCAGGCAGCTGTCATTTCTAAATAGGAAAAATTATCCCTTTTCTTCCAAGAGTCTTGCGTGTCCTGGCAGTTTTTCTTCATCAGCTTCCGAATCGGCTGTTGTCATCCTGAATTTTCAGTATGTCTGTTCGCATCTGTGCATTCGTCCGGTCTTTTTAAAATCAGGCAACCAGTGCCCAGAACAGATTATGCAGAGTAGAGACCCGGAAGTGGTCCGGACTTTGGGTTTTTTGTCTGGAATTCAAGTCCATTAGGTCACTTCGCCAAAACCTTGCTCAAGGTGGTAGCTAATAAGCACTGTGATCGAGGGGGAAAGCAGTTGAAACCTTCTACCGGGCACTGTGCACCTCTGAACGCTCCGAAGGGAACTCGGGTATGAAGCAATTCCGTCATGGTCTGGACATGCCAGTCGCGGGCGAAACTAGGAGGCGGAGGCTGGAAGCACCATTTGATCAGAGAGAAGTAATGGAGAGCATTAATGCCATTCAAGGGAAAAGGCGCCGGGACCGGATGGATTCCCAGCCGTCTGCTACAACAAATGTGCGGCAGCACTGCAGCGCATTTGTGGGAGAAGTTAACAGACTCGATAGCAAGAAGTTTCCTGCCTCCAACCGTGGCAACAACCCCAAATATGTGGGGTGGGGGGGAGGGGGGGGGGTTGAGGGGGGGAATCCAAGGATCCCCAAAAGGGTCCTCTACAGAAAATAAAATATGGGATGCCTGGCCTTCCGAAACCAACAACACTACCAGTGCTGCCACAGCAGGGAGAGTGAGGGGATGGGCGAAGGGGCCATAAATATAATGGGTGAGGATGGAGGAGAGTTCCTGCATGGATACGTTCCTCCGAGCACTCACAGGAACAACACTGCTTTCTCCGCTAGCCAAACACTTAGCAAGCACAGTAGTAATACCACACTCTGGACATTGAACCAACTGAGACAGCACTCCGTTCTACCGTGGCCTCCATCTGCAGCAACCACGGTTCGTGCCAGTCACGATGAATGCCACATTAAACAGATGGAGACAGGACAGAGGGACAATGACAGTTAGGGACATTTACACAGACGACAAACCAGCGACGTTAGTGGAACTGATGGAAAGTTTGCAACTGCCCAACGGGAATGAACTGAAACACTAACAAATCAAAAACTTCCTCCACTATCTCAATGTTAGAGGAACTGTTGGACACAGGCGACGTAGGTGGGGAACGTGCGGGGACCTGTATGGGCAACCTTTAGGGGAGACGCGCCGCCAGCTGGAAGACACACAGAACAAAATGGGAGGAAGGATTACGGGTGGAAATAACATAGAGGCTCTGGAGCTCCTGACCTGAACAGGGCGAACTCCACCTAATAATAATAATCTTTATTTTCACAAGTTGGCTTACATTAACACTACAATGACGTTACTGTGAAAAGCCCCTAGTCGCCACATTCCGGCGCCTGTTCGAGTGCACAGAGAGAGAATTAAGAACGTCCAATTCACGTAACAGCACGTCCTTCGGGATTTGTGGGAGGAAACCGGAGCACTCAGAGCAAACCCACGCACACACGGGGATAACTTGCAAATTCCACACAGCCAGTGATCCAAGCCTAGGAATCGAACCTGCGACCCTGGAGTTGTGATCAAAGAGTGTTATCCACTTTCCTACCGTACCACCACTCACTCCATCCCAGATGGAATAATGTAAATAAAACCGGTGGACGAACAAAGCCAATGTACTTGCAGAAGGAGGGCTGGGAGATGGTCGATGTTATCTGGGTACTTTTGCATGTATGGTTTCCTTCTCCTCTTTTCTTATTGTACTGTCACATGTAAACAAATTCAAACTCTAAAAACATGTAATATAATATGGGAAATCAATAATAACCAGTTGGGGTGGGGGGAAATTGGGTGGGGATGAGGGGCATATTGAGGGATTAGTTTACATTGATGTGGGGAGAGAGTGTTGGAGCGGTTATTCCTCTTATTGTTCGGTTTCTGTAAACTTTGTACAAGAAATCATTAAAATTCCAATACAAATTTTAACAAAAGTCACACTAATTGAAATACCAACGCATGCGTGTTAATGGCCCCAGAATGGGTGGAATGAAGCATTCAAAAGCAACGCAGCCGAGTTGAGAATCTCCGAGTTCAGCTTGATGATGTCTGCCAAAGGAGATCGCTGTTTGCCCCTGCCGTTGCAGTGACAGCAACTGAGATCGCACCAGGGAGCGAATGTTAGAACATCGAACATACAGTGCAGAAGGAGGCCATTCCGCCCATTGAGTCTGCACCGACCCACTTAAGCCCTCACTTCCACCTTATCCCCGTAACCCAATCACCCCTCCTCACCTTTTTTGGGCACGAAGGGCAATTTAGGATGGCCAAACCACCGTTGCGGTGTCTGCACGTCTTTGGAATGTGGGAGGGAACCTACGCAGACACGGGGAGAACGTGCAGACACCGCACAGACAGTGACCCAGCAGCGAATCGAATCTGGGTCTCTGGCGCTGTGAAGCCACAATGTTATGCTGTGACTGTGATATCGTCCTGCCCTAAAATAAGGTCACCGATAAATGGATGCTGGGGAAGATTTGACAAACATGTGATGGAGCACAGGGCACTTTTTTTAAAAGTTGGTACTACAGATTTTGCCATGATTTTATGCTTTCATCAAACAGGTTTTCCCATGATTTTCTGTTTTCCAACATTCGTTTTTCAGCTCGCTGTTTTGATCTAAAACCGTGCATCGACGAAACGTCTAAAGGCACTGCTGAGATTTGAACTCAGAATCACCTGTTTATTAGACAGGCGCTTTAACCAACTAAGCCACAGCGCCGATTGTTATCCAATCCGCTGGCCTGAGACGCGTTTCTGTTTTTTGCGGGAGTCATTCCATTCATGATATCTTATCAGAGTGGACCTAGGGGTTACAAAAAAATAATTCGGAAGCCTGGGTGTTAGCTGGAAGACGGTGCAGCCATCAATAGTTTCGCAGAGGAAAGGCGGATACAAATGTCATCAGATGGAGGAACATGCATGGTATCTGGCATGGTGGCCAGGAGGGGAGCAGGAGGAAATCTGTGTGGATTTTGTTTTTTCACGTTATTTCACAGGACATCAGTGTCACTGGTTACTCCCGCATTTTCGTTGTACATCCCTAATGTGAAGAGGGCTTTGAAGGAAACAGCTTCAAGTGGCTTCAAGTGATGGCATGTCAAATTGAAGCGTAGGTTAGGAATGGGTTTGTAATCTAAGAGGGGCATGAAAAGTAATATTTTTAACATTAAGGAAATAGGTGTCCACGAACTCATTGTACCTGGTTCAAAAGCAGCAGCTTCACAACACAAATGAAAATAATTTGAAAGCAGATTCAGAAGGGTGTGGCATTGAATTAAATTGGGACTCCAAGAATTCTGAGGAATAGCCAGTACTTTGTTTAAGGTCGCCCTTGTCGGTGGGAATGGATAATAGAATCATTGTTTACATGCGAATAAAGAGGAAACCTCATTCAGCACACAGGCTGATGGAAATGGGTGTAACGTACCTATTGCAGAAAGTCTGGAGTAATTTGGAAGCCTTGTAGAACTAGGATCGTAAATGGCTGGCGAGAAGCGCGAAATAAGGCGAGAGGCATAAATAAGCAATTGAAGCCACAAGGGCAGGGGACACAAAACCATGACGGACGGCATTCTCCGTGGGCCGAAGGCGATGTCTGGAAACGCGATTGGGTGGAGAATCTGTCGTGAAGCGAAACTCCCGGCTGGTGCCGGGCGCCCACCAGAATGCTATGCTCCAGTGCGTCAACAGCAGCGACCTACTCCACTGCGGGGGTGGGGGTGCGGGGGGGGGGGGGGCATCTTCAAGTCTGCGGTGCAGCGCGAAGTGACGGGGGTGAACAACGGATGGCCTGATACCACCACCACCCCCGCCCGGCGTACCCACGTTCATCAATCGATGGCCTCTATTGCCGCAGCCTGCAAGACCGCCATCTTGCTGCCCACCTCACTGACCGCCATCAATGGCACATGGCCGTGCAGTGGCACCGGGCATATGGGTTCCCGCACCACACCGCCTCCATATTTCACCCCCAACCCTCCACTACACCAACTTCCCTCCCCAACTAACTGCCACTCGACGGCGGAGTAGCACGTGGCCCACCAATGGCAGCGGCTGCAATAGCCCCTGCAGGAGGGCACAGGATCGGTGTGTACCACTGGCATGGGTACCGCCGGCAGCAGAGGCGGGTGACAGTGCCAGAGGTCCCCATGGTGCTGGGCACCGACTGGATAAGGGGCATGGAGGGAAGTGTGCCAGGGGGAACGCCTGGGGTGGTTTTGCGGATGGGGAAGGGAGGTGCAGTGCAGCCTGCGGCCACGATGTAGGGCCTGGTCGGGCACGTGGGTACGGACAATGCTAACATATCTGGCTTTCACCCCCAGCAGTCAATGGACTTCGGAAAGCAACGAGGAATGGTGGTATTCATCCTGTTTTCTGCTAGCCTGGGGGATGCACTGAGGCAGTACGAGCTGGAGATGTTCGGGATGTTGGAGATGGACCCTGCTACATTGGATCCTGTCCCAGTGGAACAGGAGGCAGCCGGTGAGAATGGGGAGCTGACCGCCCAACAGGCCGAGCAAGAGGTGGGAATAAGGCAACGCATGAGACCTCGAGTGTTTCACAGCGCTTGTCGTTCGAGGACATGGCAGACCGGTCATGCTGTCGAAGACTCTGGCTGAGTAGGTGGACAGTGCAACACGTCTCCCAAGTCAGGATGCCGACAGCAACACGGGTGAATGTAAGAGGATACCTGCTCCTGGTGGCCGTCAAGGTGATGGTCGCCCTGAACGTTGACGCCACGGGATCCCTCTAGGCGCTGAGTGGGGACCTAACCGGCATCTCACAGGTGCATTCATGCCGTCATGCTGGCCCTAAATTCCGGGGTGGCACAAATAGATCAAATTCGATGTGGACCATTCCTATCAGGTTGCCCAGGCAGTGAGTTTTGCCATCCTCGCCAACATGCCCAGGTCCAGTGGTGATCGACGGGATGCAAGTCCCTAATGAGAACCATCGCATGACAGGCCATTCTTTATAAACCTAAAGGGATCCACTCGATGAACCTGCAGCTGGTGTGTGACCTTAGATGCAGATCTTGCACGACTGCAGTTGGTACACGGGAAATGTGCACCCAGATTTCATGCAAGAACACTCGACGGTTCCCGTCTTCTTCGCGAGATACCCCCGGCTGAAAGTTTGTTTTTTGGGCAACAGGGTTTAGCTGCTGCAGCAGTGACTGACGCCGCCTATCCGGAAGCCCCAGACTGTCAGAGAGACCATGCAGCGACCAGAGTCCTGATCGAGCAGTGCTTTGACGTCCTCAAGATGTAGTTCAGTTCCCTGCACCGTTCTAGAGGAGCCCTCCAGTATAGCGATGGGAGGGAGGATCGCCGACATTGTGGTGGCCTGCTGCGTCCCCCACAAGGTCACGCAGCAGAAGGGTGACGTGCTGCAGGAGTATGTTGAACTCCAGGCCTGGGGCGGCGAGGAGGTTGTGGGTGAGCGTGCGGATGGTCATGGCATGGGGCCCCGGCAGGCACGGGAGGAATCACAACCTGTGTGCCAGGGCCAATGCGTCCGGTATGCTCTGATCGTCTGCAATTTCGCCATCCACTGGCCAAGGGCAAAGACACCACAACCCACACTACAATGTCTCCCTTGGCCACCGGCACACCCCACCCACTCCTGCACCCACTCCATGAAAGCTACCTGGCTCACGACGAGGTGCGGGCCCTGGGCTGGCACGGGCAGCCTGTCTAGCCCAAGGGATGGAGGATGAAGACAATCTGCTCTGCGATGAGCTCAGGAGCTCCACATCACGTGACAACGTCTGACTCCAGCCCACAGTAGTACTTACCACGGCCACCTAGGTGACCTCTGCATGAGAGCTGGCCATTCCATCACGTGGTCCAAAGATTCCAAGGGCTGGCGGACGTGGGGCTGGAGTGGTGGGTGGTGGGTGGGTTGGGGGTGCGACCCCAGAGCGGTGAGCACTCCCTGAACCGCGGTCCCAGGGCCAACCCCCCCCCCCCCCCCCCAACCATCAACCTCTACACATTTCCACCCGCGCGCCCCGCTTGCCCTCTGCGTCCACCCCAGTCCAGCCTTTCCATCCCAGTGCACCGAGGCAGGTTATAACATTCTGCAGAGATCTTTAATGTGCAAACAGATATGGTGGATTTTGCCCTAGCCCTTATCATTAAACTGTGCCCTGCACCCGTGCCAACTTAATAGTGTCCACTTTTCTAGCTATACAGACCCTAACGCTATGCCTAGGTGATCCTCAGGTGGTACATCAGGAGTGGAGGATACCTGCTGTGATTCCTGCCCTGTGACCTAGTTCCCCTTTGGTGGCCGCCTTCTAGGGCGACCTGGCCTGAATGGGCCCGGCTGCAGCTCGGGTCTCCTACGAGGCGTGGCGCCGCCCTGTTCTACCCGTTGCCCATGTGATACACCAGGGAGAGGAAGGGGAGTGGGGGGGGGGGGCAGTCCGATGTGCTTCGGTGTTCCGGCACATCCCCTGCGGGAGTCACTGACACAGATTCCACCACTTCCTCCTTCCTTAAGGTGCCCGTTGGTCCATGGGCTAATCTATGGAATGGCGCTGCGAGCGGAGCTACATCCTGAGGCTGCCCTGCTACCTGACACTGCCAGTCCTGGAAGCTGCTGCCGCCTCATCCAGGGTCTTAATGCTCTCGGTCATGGACGATAGGGAGTGGACCACCTTGTTCTGGGATTGCACCATGTCATGCTGTGACTGGGCCATCTCCCTCTGTGTGCAACGTCGGTAAGCCCCTGGAAATTCTGTCTACGCTCTCAACCATTGCCCATTGCGACCAGTGCAAGCAACAGTGCACAGCTACAATATCCAAGTGGCCTTGGCACATAGTTGCCTGTGATAGTGCCGCCCTGCCCTGGTCCTTCGTCACCGCCTACACAAAGATTCCTGGTCCATGTTTACCCTGACCCATTTGCTGAAACCTTCACCCCCCAAGCCCTCCACCATGGACGCCACCCGTGCAGTGTTGGCCTGGGTGGCACAGATGGTCGCACCATCTCCTGCTCCATCAAGCGGATGGTGTCCTCCAACTGCACCTGCAGATGCGGTATGATCACCGTTAACCCCTCATGTCGTGCCTGGTTCTACGACTGCAGCTCCGCAATCGATGGGGCTTCCTTATCCAGAAGCCCAAACCCCATCTGAAAGGCAGCTAGTCTATGGATCGGCTAGCACTCCCGACCGTCAGTCTGCGTACCGGTGCATGTCGTAGTGCCCCCCAGGAGCCTCTTCACTGAGGTGGCGAACTGATGTCAGGGTCTCGGAGGGGTTGGAGATATCTCTGACGATTAATCAGTGTTATTGCTGGACTCGAGCTCCGGGGTGTCCTGAGGTGCAGGTCGTGGACTCCCAGCTATGGTGGTATCATCCTAGTCGCAGCCTGGCACCTGGGTGTCTGGCTGTTGCTGGGGTCTGGGGCGGGGGCACCATAGGGGCCCGATCCTTCGCCAGAAGCTCCTTCAAGACACGAGAAAAGACATATGATTGCCGAAAGAACAGAAGGTCCTAAGCTCAAATCTTCATGACACTTTAGCCGATGCATGTCTTTAAGTCAAAACAGCGACATCGACAGGAATCTGGACAAGCTCTGTAGTCCGAAAGGATCAAAGTTAACCCTGTTATAGTCCAAATGTCGTACCTCCCCCACAGGATCATCTGTCGCTTGTTCTCTTCTGCAGTTTTTAATACTACTATCAGTACTCCCGCTGATTCGATAGGCTAAATGGCCTAGTTTGGTTCCAATATCTTACAGTCTTATTATCTTTAGGGGTGCTGTAAAGGTGATTTGCACACATTTAGAAAGAAAAGGGACAAAGTAAATAAGTGATTTCAACCCTTGTCAAACTACATTACTATATTGAAATGACCAAAATTTAAAAATAATTGCCACTGAATTGTCTGAAGTGGGTTCTTCCAAGATGTTATTAAAACAAAAACATTATCCATTATTCGAACTGAATAATCGTCATTTCCCTGACTAATTTCTTACTCCTCAGGTCAATGTGGCAGGTCAGGGGCAGCACGGTGGCGCAGTGGTTAGCACTGCTGTCTGACGACGCTGGGGTCCTAGGTTCTATT
The DNA here is from genome assembly GCF_047496885.1 of Scyliorhinus torazame. Taxonomy (NCBI): domain Eukaryota; kingdom Metazoa; phylum Chordata; class Chondrichthyes; order Carcharhiniformes; family Scyliorhinidae; genus Scyliorhinus; species Scyliorhinus torazame. The sequence goes on from NW_027308421.1 coordinate 12,519, forward strand.
CCTGCTCTGGCTTACTATCCATGTGGAGTTTGCACATTCGCCTCGTGTTTACGTTGGCTTCGCCCCCACAACCGAAAAATATGCAGTGTAGGTGGATTGGCCACGTTAAATTGCGCCTTAATTGGAAAAAATTAATTGGGTATCCAAAATTAGAAAATTTATACATGGCACGACAGATGCCACTGATGTCTACATAGTGGCGAAAAATACTTGTTTATTCTTGAGGTAAAATCAGAAAAAGGGCAGGATGGGGAAGTAAAGAGGAGAAAGGGTTCGAAAAGGGGGCATAAGATAGGGCAAAGGGTGGGGAAAATATATACAAAGAAAGACAAAAAATAAATAAAAGGGCTGCAGCTAATAATATGATGTTGGTGAATTCGACGTTGAGACCAGAAAGCTGTTGTATGCCTAACCGGAAGATGAGATTCTGTTTCCAGTCTGCGTTGAGCTTCACTGGAACATTGCAGCAGGCCAAGGACAAACATGTGGACGTGGGAGCAGGGAGTGTGTTAAAATGGCAAGCAACGGGAAGGTCAGGGTCCTGAATGCGCAGAGACCGAAGGTGCTTGGCAAAGTGGTTCTTCCTCAACCTTGATTTCCCACCTACAGTTGTTGGCAGGGCCCTCAACAGCGTGCGGTCCGTCACCCGCGCCAGTATCCCCTCCCCCTCCCCACCATCCCAGAATAAGGACAGAATCCCCCTCGTTCTCTCATTTCCTCCCACCAGCCTCGGTATGCAAAGCATAATCCTCTACCATTTTCGCCAACCCCAGCGTGATACCACCGCCAAATGTATCTTCCCTTCAGTCCTTCTGTCAGAATTCGGCAGAGACTGTTCCATCCGGTATAATCTAGTCCACTCCTCCACCATACCCAACACCTCTCCCATCACCATGGCACCTTCCCGTGCAATCGCAGAAGGTGTAACACCTGTCCTTTTACCTGGTTGAACATCCCAGCTCACAAACACTCATTCCAGGTTAAGCCGCGTTTAAATTGCACCCCATTCAGTTTGGTCAATCGCATTTGCTGCTCACTAGTGGTCTCCTCTATATCCGAGAGACCAAACGTAGACTGGGTGATCGCTTTGCTGAGTACCTGCATTCTGTGTGCATTCAGGACCCTTAGCTTCCCGTTGATTGCCATTTTAACACAGGGCCCTGCACCCATGGTCACGTGTCTGTCCGTGGCCTGCTGCAATGTTCCAGTGAAGCTCAACGCTCAACTGAAGGAACAGCATCTCATCTTCCGATTAGGCACGCTACAGCCTTCCGGTCTCAACTTAAAATTCGACAACTTCAGATGATTAGCTCTACCCCACCTCGACCCATTTGCTCTCATTCCATTTAATTTCAACTTTATTTTACCTTTCATTTCTTTCTTGTCTTTCTTTATAAATAGTTCTCCCCCCCCCACTCTTTCCCCCTTCGTTGTCCCTCCTTTCCTTACGTTTTCTCCCCTTTGCTTCCCCTTCCCCATTTTTCTCATTTTACCTCCCTCCCTGCAATGTCCCCCGTTCCCCCACATCTACATCTCACAGTTTACCATCTGATTTTAATTTCTCTGCTTTTTGGCCTTTCATCCATTTTATTCTCTCTGGGGACGGCCATTAGCACTCCTTTCCCTTGGTTTCTGTGGCTATTACTCATCTTCCATTCCCTCACCCTGCAATATAAGTATCTCCCACTTTCTATGCCTTTTTTGTTTGACAAAGGTTCATCGAGACTCGAAACGTTAGCGCGTTTCTCTCCTTACAGATGCTGCCAAATCTGCTGGGAGTTTCCAGCATTTTTTGTTTTGGCGAAACACTACTTGCTACAGGTCTCCTTTCGGAAAAAGACCATTCGATCGCTACTTTCTGTCTTCTATAACCAAGCCAGTTCAGCATTCACCTAGCTCCACCCCCACCCCCCCCCCCCACCCCACAACTCATGTGAGTTTAGTTTTTGTACCAGTCTGCCATGAGGGAACTTGTCAAACGCCTTACTAAAGACCATATAAACTATACCCAAAGCCATTCCCACATCAGTTTTCTTTTTTACCTGTTCGTAAAACTCATTCAAGTTGGTGAGACATAAACGTCCCCACACAAAACCGTTCTGCTGGTCACTAACTAATGCATTTTCCTCCAAATGCGCATTTACCCTGTCCCTCAGCATCTTTTCCAAAAACGTCCCCACCGCTGATGTCAGGCTAGCCGGCCTATGATTTGTTCGATTTTCCCTGCTTCCTTTCTTAAACAAGGGAACAGCGTTGGGTATTCATTCTCCAGTTCTCTGGAACCTCGCCTTTGGTCAAAGAGGATGTGAAGGTATCTGGCAAGGCACTAGCTATATCTCCCCTTGCCTCCGGAAGTAACCTGGCATGGTTCCAGTACGGCCCCGGGGACTTGTATACCTTAATGCAAATGAGGATACTTAACACTTCCTCCTTTGATATGGAGACGTTCTCAAGCGCGTGCACACACCTATCCCTGACCTCCAACTCCGTCATGTCCTTCTCCCTGGCGAATACTCAAAGTACTCATTAAGAATTTCAATTTCACTCAGTTCATCTGGTTGTACGCATAACCTTCCTCCATTGTCCTTGAGCGGGCCTACACTTTCTCTTGCCACCCTCTTGTTTCGAATATATGCCTAAAAGCCTTGGGATTCTCGTTGATCATGTTTGCTGAAGATATTTCATGGCACTTTGTAGCCATCCTAATTCCACGTTCAAGTTCCTTCCTACTTTCACTGTAGTCCTCAAGGCTTCGTCAGTTTTTAGATGCCTAGACCTAGCGTATGCTTCCTTTTCACATTTGACTAATCTTACAATTTCCCTTGTCATCCATGGTTCCCGAATCTTGGCATTTATATCCTTTATTTTGGCGGGGACATCCGACACTTCAATCAACTGGCCTTTAAAAAATCTCCCACGTGTCAGACGTGGATTTGCTGCCAAATAACCGCTCCCAATCCACATTCCCGTCATTGCTGCTCAATTTGGATATAATTGGCCCTCACTCAAATAAGCACCCTCACCCGGCGCCACTCTTGTCGTTATCCGTGACTACCCAAAATCTTCTGAAATGATAGTCGCTAAGACCAAAATGCTTCCCCACTGAAACGTCAATCCCGTGGCCTGGCACATTCCCCAATATCAAATCTAGTATGGCCCCTTCCCTGGTTTGAATATCAACATACTGCATCAAATAGCCCTCCAATTGTTAGGTGGACACATCTAACAAATTACTCTCCCTCCGGGCACCTGGCTGTAAGGGATTCTTAGTCAATATGGAAGTTAAAGTCCCCCGTCGCAATTACCCTGTGTTTTTCACACCTTTCAGTATCTGACTACACAACTGCTCCTCTGTCTCCTGCGGGGGATGCTCAATGTTACTCCGAGCATTGTGATTTCACCCTTTTTATTCCTAAGGTCAACCCATAATACCGCACTGCACGATCCCTCCAATGTGCCCTCCCTCAACACAGATGTGATCTGCTCCCTATTCAGCATTGCAACTGCCCAACCTCTTTTGTTTCCCCTTCTGACCCGTCTAAAACAACGATACCCGGAATGTTAAACTGCCAGTCCTGTCCCTCCTTTAACCTGTCTTTGTATTTGCAATTGCATCATAATTCCATCTCGTAATCCAGGCTCTCAGTTCGTCTGTTTTACTTGTTATAGTTCTTTCATTCTGCACTGTACTACAGGCGCGCTGGGCCCTGCCCCGAGCCTCTGCCTGCTCTTACTCTGAACCGTGTCCATCTCAGTCTCACTTATTTATCCCCAGTGTGCTTCCCAATTGTAGGTCCGATTTTGATGAAATCTAAACCACTTCCATTTCCGAGGTTTGTTATTTAATTTGGCGATAAAATTTGATATATTTATCTTATTGTTAATCACGGTTGTACCACTTTTCTTTATTTGTGTGGCCGTTCGTCCTTGCATTAATATGCATTTAACATTTTCGATGAATTTCATGTCTCCAATCATACATTTTGAAAAGTCATTTCAAGATCTCCATTTGAAAGTTCGCAACGAAAAGCTACGTAGTTTACTATTACGAGATGTGTCATCCTCGGGACAAAGCTACATAAATATTTTTCAATATAGAATGACATTTTCCATGATATTGTTTCACTCTTCCTTAGAAGCAAATGTGTTATAAGACCTCCCTCATTCTTCAAGACCAGATCTAAAATAAACGGCTCACTTGTTGGTTCGACGGCATACTAATCTGAAAAACTATCTTGAATTTTCGTTCTACGAGCTGTACGAATAAGGCACGTTTCCATAAGACCATAAGACATAGGAGCGGAAGTAAGGCCATTCGGCACATCGTCTGGGATTTATTTCTGTTGATTAATATAAATGGCAGTAGTATTGTGGACTGACCTGCTCAATTTTGCCATTGCCGTTCACAATGCACTGAACTGGAAACACTCCTTTGTTTGTTTAGTGACTGTAACTAACGGCAAATATTGTGCAAGCTGCGTTTCTCAGCTGGGAAAGGATTGTTCTATAAAGGGGCTCCGAGGGATCTCACACATTTCCAGTGAGAACTGCAAAGCGGATCAGTGGGCGAAGGTTCTTCCAAATAATGGAACGGCCGATAATTCTACAGATCAAAGACATTTACTATCCTGTTCTGGTAGCCATTGGCACTCCCGGTAAGCCAGAATAGCGTTCTGTATAATAGCTGTTAATATTTATGTGTCACTGGTAATGTAACAGAACAAGAATGTCCTCCTGGCAGATCTGTTTTTCTGGTCAATTAACATGGTGAATATTAGCGCGAAGAGCCCACACAGCGGCTGGGGGGGGGGGGGGGGGGGGGGGGGCTCTGCTGGACGGTGGAAGGAGAGAGTCAGGACACAGCTTTCTCTCGAAAAGAAGAGACGGCGAGACTATTCCCGACACTCCAATAGTTTGATGAATCAAATGACAAAGAGTTCTTAAAATTTTATTATTTCAGGCACGTGAGAGGCATTAGCGTTGCCACCATTTGCTGCCCCTTTCTAATTGGACGTGAGTTGATGCTGGCGCATTTCCCATCATCTCATGGTATTATACATCCCTGACTACATTAATTTGATAATTTTACTGACTGCGGAAGAATTGCAAAACCATCCTGAAAAGTAGGCATTTTAAAGCAACGAGTAATAAAACACTCGGCTGGGAAAAAAGTTAAGGGTTCCATCAGATCCCACTCAGTTCCAGTGCACACGCCTATTACACAGGCGTGTTTCTGAATTATGTTATTTTCTCGCTCATTTGAATGATTTATTTGAATTGTCGTTTTTCCAATTATTGAGCTTTAATTTTGTTTGAATCTAATGCTGCGAACCTTGTCTCCAAATAAATCACAGGAACTAAATGTGAAGTTTCATCACTTTCACCACTGGTCTTGAGTATTAATGCAGAAAATCGTGTCGCTGAACCATAATGTACAAGTTTATTTAAATTGTTTGTTTTTAGTGCATAGCACAGAAATATGGACATTAAGAAATATGTGAGAGAATTCCTTTGACACTGCCGAAAATAAATACGTTATAGAATCATCTAAGATTTACTTTCATAGCTTTTTGTAGCTGAACTCTTCCTGTTAGGTCCTCACATTGTATCATTTCTTTTCAAACTCATCTTCTCCGTGAGACCCATTTCCTTGTTTCCTGATTCTTAGTCCGTCTAAATTGCTGATCAACAACTTCACTTGATTCTCCCCATGCTGGCTAATATTGTCAGTAACTGTCTTTCTTCCAATGAGACCGTTCGCTCCATGGTCAGCTTACTACTAAAAACAATCCTCTTCTTATCTAGTTCTTGCAAACTACGGCCTCGTCTCCAACCTCGCTACCTTTGAAAAGCCCCTGGACACATTGTCTCCTCTCTAAACTGTGTCGACCTTTTTCAATCTCCATGTTTGAATCCCTCCAATAATGTTCAACTGCAGCTACAATATGAAAATAGATTCAATCAAAGAAACAAATCGCACCACATACGAATCGTCCATTCTATCGTTTCGCTCCGTGTCTGTCTGCAACCGTTGAAAACGTTTACCAAGCCACCTTCCTCCAACCTTCGATTCTGTCTTCTAGCTGATCAAGATAGTATTCTCCTCGCTCCAAAGACATTTAGGGACATTAAGGGGAAACATGTTCAACGATCTTGCCAGCGAATTTCGCAGGAGGCAACAGAAACTTTTTATAAGGATAACGCTGTTCAAGTTACGCGTGTGGACATTCAAAAGACATTTGTTATAAGGCCACACAACAGACTTGTGAGTAAGGTTGTATCTCCTGGAATAAGAGGGACAGTTGCAACGTGGATACATAATTTGTTGAGCGAATAGAAAAATAAAGTGATTAGTGGGTGTTTTATTAGCGTTAATAATGGGGGCATTGAATAAAAGAGCAAGGAGATTATCCTGATTTTGTGTCAGTCACAATTTCTGCTTCAGCTAGAATATTGCGTCCAGTTCTCGGTGCAGCGTTTCTGGAAGAATGGTGCATGAGAATGATTCCAGGGATGAGGGACTTCAGTTACCAACGTAGACTAAAGAAGTTAGAACTGTTTTCCCTCGAGAACAGAAGGTGGTAAAGGTGGGGGAGGGTGGGAATGGAGTGGATTTGAGTAACACTGAAAATCATGACGGTTCTTGCGAGTAGACTGGGAGGACTTGCTCTCACTTGTGGAGGAATCGAGAATGAGAGGATATCGATTTGAAGTAATTCGTAAAATTAAAAGGTGACATGAGGAGAAACTTCGTTTTATATTCAGCGTATGGTTAGGGTTGGAGTTCACTGTCCAACATTGTGGTGAAGGCAAGTTCAATTGAAGAATTCAACGTAGAATTAGACTGTTATCGGCAATGTCCGAATATTCAGGTCTACATGTAGAAGGTGGAGAATGGCATGAGGTGAATTAGTAATTTGGAGAGCCCATACAGTCACGATGGCTCATGTGGACTCTTTCCATGCCGAAACTCATCTCTGATTCTTATTTATTTAATAATCGCCAAATTTTCAATTGGAAAGCTTTCTATTCCCACATCTGCACCGTTCCGTCTGATGTCGACCTCAGACGAGGTCGCCCTTCCCCTTCCCATCTACAAGTTGCTCCACGTAGATATCATCCAAAAATGCATCAACTGCTTGATGAGAGCCAACCCTCCATTGTAATCCCGTCTCTCATCAATTATTTCTGCTTAAGCTGCAGCTTTCCTGAATCGTACTGCTATGGAAACAAATTAAGACTTCTGCTGTTGCATTTTTAAAACGTATCTTTATTGGATTGTTTTTTTTTACAGATATCGCCACAAAGTAAAAAGAGAAAGTTGTAGTCACTGCAACAGGTGCAGCACAGAACAAGAATAATTGCAAACATTAGAAGAAATAAGACAAGATATGCTCAGGACAGTATCCCCCATCATGTTCCATCCACGGATGTACGAACTGTCGATAACCAATGCAGGATATAGTCAACAACGTAAAGATACATAATACCCCACATTAGAAAGTAAAGCAAATCTACAATAACCCGAGCACTAGGGGGGAAATTAAACCTTCAAATACAATCCAACCCCAACCATGCCCAGGACAGAATCAAAATCAATCGTATGACTGCAACATTTTTCCGAAAGGGCTGGCGCCAACAAGTCCAAGTTATTCTCAGAATCAGAGAACAGGAAAAGAGTGGATACCAGAGAGACTAGAACCAACCCATCTGATCCCAGGTCAAGATTCATAACACCACACGTGAAATGTCCAACAGTCAGAAGGGAATAGACCACCCGACCGCCAAGCATACAACGCCCCCCCTCCCCCCCCCCCCCCCCGCCCCCCGCCGCCCCCGCCCCCGAGAGCTGGTATTTAAGGAAGGATAACCTTTTGAAAAAAGCCGAAAGTGCAGCGCCGCTCCTGGGAGGTAGCTGTCAACACTCCCTCTGGAAAGGTCAGCCAAGGAGGGAGCGTCGAAACACCACAACCCACCACCCCTCCACTGCCCCGCCCCCAGCGCCAGGGAACCTACCCCAAAAAACAGGACCACCCAGGAAAAAAGAAACGAGCACACAAAGTGGACCCACTCCTGAACGTCGAGACTCAGCCATCTACAACATACACCAGAGACAAACAGGGAAAAGGTAAATATAAAATACGAACCACAGTGGAAGATTCACTTCCGCGGTCTCTCGGGAAAGAAAAAAGGGAGAGATGAAGAACCATCAGAACTAATTACGTAACAGGAAATCGGCATCCAACCCACACACCACCAGAGACACACCAACGAACAAGCAACGCTAGCCAATCAAGCCACAAGTGAACATCACACATACCTCAACTTAAATGAAGCAGGTTATCGACAAGGCAACGGCACTCCGCCCATCCCCAAATCTTCACACACCCGAGTATCAAACCGAACATCCCGCGCTCCCACTGAATGGGTTCCTGAAATGGACCACACGCCACCGACCACGGCGAACGACCTGACCTAACCCAGCACGGATCTCCAACTCAACTCCAACCTCTACACCAGCTGAGCCTACACGTACAAGTCGTATCCAGGGCAACACAATACATCTATTGCGCCAAAAAAGGAAGTATAAACCCTTTGGCCGTTGCCACGAGTAGATCGCAGTCCATAGCACGAAGAACCCTCAAGAGTCCCATAAGATAGGCGTCAAGGTTGGGAGGGCCATTTCTGCTCCCCCATCACCAAAAGCACCACCCGTCAAATGTGGTCAGGCAAGAGCCAGCACCAGAACCGTGATCGCCCATATGGTAGGGAAAGAAAAACCGAGGGAGGGGACCGGATCACGGAAGCAGCTGCCAATCAAAGGATATCAAGGCCCCCCTCATTCCGCCGTCCGAAACCATTGAACCAAATCCCCTTTTGTAATAGCGGACCTGACACTCTATTAGTTGCAATAGCAGCAACAAAAACTAACCAGAGAGACCTGTATGAAGAGAAAAGTCAAGCACGCCCCGAAGGTAGAGTCAAAGACAACCCATTCCTCACCAGGGGACGGGCCAGAGAAGATGAAAGCACGGATTCTGAAAACCAAAACCGAAAGAAAAACCTGAAACGGATTAGCTCTAACTATTCTCAGATACAGCAAGCATGAACTAACTCAACCAAAGCCAGCCGTCCACCCTGCTCCCAGGGTCGGTTGTTGTCATTTTCCCTTTAAACGAGGCGGGGGAGACAACAAGGGACACCACCCTCGCTACACCACAGGATTCGCCAGACGTTATAACGCATGGTGACCTCTAGGATTGAATTTTTAAACAAATTCCACTCCCCATATTCGGCTCAACATGATACGAAGTTGTTAAATCAGAATAACCGAAGGCACAGCTGATCACACCCCGATTATACACGCCCCTGTATGAAAGGAAATGCATCACGGCGCAAATAACAATACGGGGCAACAGGGAGCACTGTTAAGGACTTCAACTGAAATGCAAGACAATCCTCAGGATAAATACTTCTTCATGTACGCACGATGGCAGCAGAATCTGGGATGAAACTAGACCAATGAGCACTCTTCAGGATCTTACAATGATTCCAACGATCGGAGCACGACGCAACATTATTTCCACCACGCCATCGCTCCAAAATGCATACAGCCTTGATTCTGCCGGGGGAGGTGACTCGACCAGTTCCCCCTCAGGACGACTATCAGGAATAGGACAAAACGGGAGTCATCAGAATACCAAACCGACCCCTGGCATCTTGGACAGAATATGTTGTGCACGGCATCACGGTGGCGCAGTTGTTAGCACTGCGGCCTCAGGGCACCGAGGCCCCAAGTTCGACCCCGGCTCTTTGTCACTGTCCGTGTGGAGTTTGCACATTCTCCCCGTGTTTGCGTGGGTTTCGCATCCACAACCCAAAAGATGTGCAGGATAGCTGGGTTGGCCACGGTAAATTGCCCCTTAATTGGAATGAAAATATGAATTGGGCACTCTAAATTTATTTTTTTAAAAGGGAAAGAATATGTTGTGCATCATTAGCAACTCCCACCGCCCCTCTCCGTGGTTAGTCACCAGAATCTCGGTTTCAAGAAGGGTGTGTGTCGTCCTGCTTTAGCATTCCCCAACCAGAATCCGAACGGCCCTGGTCTTTTCTGAATGAAACATGCATGAAGGCTATTAAATGTTCAATGATTCATTTGTTTCGAAAGCAATGCCATAAATGCTTACCAAACTTTCTAAAAAGAAACTGTCCCCCAAATTCTGTACATCGCCCCACAATATATGATGAAATTTATCTGAACGTCAGTCTGATGTAATGCCTTTCTCTTTCTTACAGTGAACGTGTTGACAATAGTGACCCTCTGCAGAGGAAGGTGCAACCTTTCCAAAAGTATCTCTATCTATATGGTGGCCATGGCAACAGCGGATCTACTGGCCACAATCAACCAACGAATTGCGCACCAGATATTCAGGGAACGGTTTCCACATTCATTTCTTTCCTACACTGTAATTTGGAAGATTACGTTGTACTTGACTGGGAGCAACGTGGGTCTGTCGGTGTGGTTTACAGTTGGTTTCACATTTGACCGGTTTGTAGCTATATGTTGCCAGAAACTGAAAACCAGGTATTGCACAGTGAGAAGTGCGTCCATTGTTATAACCATTGTTTCTGTGCTAATATGTGCAGAGACTATTCCTTTTTGGTTTGCATTTGAACATAAGAAAATAATTAATAATGTTCCCTGGGGGATTATTCCCAGTGCGGCCTTTTTTAGATCTCCTGCAGGTGGGCCCTACTTCAGATTACAAAGTGTTTTATTTTCCGTCATCCCCTTTGCTTTAATGCTGCTGTTTAATTGTTTAATTATCAGACGCATTGTAGTCACCAATATTGCCCGCATTCGACTCCGGTCTTCTGGGATAGGGAATAAGTGCGACCCAGAGATAGAGAGCCGAAGGAAATCCATTATTTTGCTCTTCGCTGTGTCGGCTAATTTTATATTGTTGAGTCTGCCATCGATGGCCAGTCAGTGGGCTGACGCCCTGGTCATACATAGTCGACCTGTTTATACAGATTCTGCGTACATTGCCTTTAAAGTCGGAGATATGCTCACCCAATTGAAGTCTTGTACAAACACATGCATTTATGCAGCCACACAAACGAAGTTCAGGGAAGAGCTTGTAAAACTCGTGAAATGGCCTTGGGTATATATTTTTTCATTTGTTAAAAATATGATCAATCAAACCCAAACTTCCTGTCCTCGTTAGAACACCATAACTGCCCATGATACCATATGGAATGGTCACCTGTCGTAAAGCGATAGCTGTTGTGAAAATCAGCAGACATCAGAAATCATTTCCTGAATTTAGAGCCATGTGTTTCAAATGGCCTTCATTTCCCACGAGTAACAGAAGAATGTCCTGTCTCCAGATCAGTAGCTAATAATGAGAGAGCAGGGAATTGGTCCATCGATGTGGCATTAGGTTATTTGTTGTAGTTATTAACTTTCCTCTCAATTAGGCTTCAAAATGTTGGTATTTTGTAGCAGGGAACAGATTATTCAGACAAGTTAAATCTTGTGTATCTTCAATGATGCAAATAGCTTTAATAAGCATCAACTTTCATTTATCTTCATGTTCGCTTCATTTCGATATTTGAATAAATTATGTCTCTGCGATTTGCATCATGCATCAGTTCTTCAAGGAAGTTCTCCTACCATTCATTCTAAACTTTCCCAATATGGATTATTCAATTTCCGGCTGTTAGCTTTTGCACGTTCAACTCTCTGCACCTGCCTAGCCAGTTATAGAAAGATGCATGTAGGAGAAGTAGGCCATTCATTCTCTCGAGCCTACTCTACCACAATTAATATAATCACATTTGACCGACTAACTCAACACCTCATCCGAACTCTTCACATATCCTTCATGTCTTTATTGTCCATAAATACATCTAATTATTCTTCAACACATTCACTGACTTGGTCCCCACAGACTTCTGCAGTAGAGAATTACACAAGTTCACAACCATCTGAGTGAAGAGAAGTCCCCCATCTGAGTTGTAAATGGTCTACCCCGTATTCTGAGATTGCGAATCTTGCCAAATGTAAAGGAGTATGAGCGGCTGGGCAGCAGAGTGTACCATCTCTAAGCTGTACTGCAGGAACTCAGCAAGGTTCCTTTGACAGAACTTTCCAAACGCATGACCACTAGCATCTAAAAGGACAAGGAATAGTCAGACAGGGTATACACAAGGGAATCCAGGAGGATCCTAACACCCTACAGTGCAGAAGGAAGCCATTCGTACCATCGAGTCTGCACCGACTCTCCATAGGCCGCCTTCCACACCCTATCCCAATAACACATGAGCCAAACCTACGCAACACTGGAGGAGCAAGTTAGCATGGTCAAACCACCTTACATATTTGGACTGTGGGAGGATACCGGACCACGCGAAGGATACGCACGCAGAGACGGATAAAAGACCGGAATACAGTTCTAACCACTGTACCACCATGCCGCCCTTCGATTGGTGTGCAAGCTACAAACAACTCAGACTCTATCATTTCCTTTCGGGGCATAATGGTGTCCCTAAGCACCTCGCATAAAATTACGTGTTTTATTTCTTATCATTGTAATGTAGGGAAACTCGACAATCACTTTGATTGCACGAAACAGCAACATGCTAATGACCATCAGGTTTAGTGGACTAAATATTGACAAGAGGATCCTAGTGTAAAACTATATTGATTTTCTGAAACGCTATGTTTTGGAATGCAGGATACAATCAGTGAAAGCAGACAAACAATGTCTGTGTGACTTTCTCGTTGATGCCTGGCGAGGTGTGGTGAATGTGGTGGTGAAAGGTTGAAGTGTCCAGACTGTACTAATAGATAAATATCGATATAGTCAATCTTTCCGCGATAAAGTTGTGAAAAGTGAAGCTAATAGAGGCAGATCTTAATACTTCTGGAAGTTATAATTTAATATTATCGCATTTTTCGTCGATGAGCTAATTTCATCAACTCTGTCATTTCATTGGATTGATTGTTCTGACGTCATAACGCAGCAAGAGTGTTTTGGTATTTAACATTTCTAACAATTGGATTTTTGGGGGGGGGGACAGATTAAAAGCAGGCGCGACATGGCCGAGCGAATGAACGTAGGGCCAGAACGATCTAATTCAACAGGAGGGAAAGGCGGAAAGGGCGCCGTTCGGAAGGTAATCAGCTGTATCACAGGCGCAGATGAGGAATGAGCAGGAAAACCTCTCGAATCTGTTGTACAGAAATTCCTAATTTTCTTTGTCAAACCAGTTTTTAACAATACTTGATATAATTTAGTCTCTCGAATCTGTCAGGTACAAATAGAAGTGATCATTCAGACTTTCGAAATGATTGCACTGGACAAGGAGTGAGGCATTAATTTTGTGGAGAGTGTTTCACAGAGGCAGGCTTAGATGAATCATAAATAAAAATGCCGAACGAACTCAGCATGTTTGGCAATATCAGTGGAGTGAGAAACCGATCTGTACCAAAATCAAAGGGAATCTAAACGTTAAGTCTGGTTCTCACTCTGCAGGTACCGCCAGACGTGCTGAGTTTATCCAGCATCTTATTCATCTTTTATTTCAGATTTAAAGCATCCACAGTATTTCGTTTTTATGAGACCAATAAGAGACTTGAACATAAAACACGGGTACACAGATGAGCCACTTAGCTCGTAGAATCCCTTCCACCATGTACTGAGGTTAGAACATAGAACATAGAACAATACAGCGCAGTACAGGCCCTTCGGCCCACGATGTTGCACCGAAACAAAAGCCATCTAACCTACACTATGCCATTATCATCCATATGTTTATCCAATAAACTTTTAAATGCCCTCAATGTTGGCGAGTTCACTACTGTAGCAGGTAGGGCATTCCACGGCCTCACTACTCTTTGCGTAAAGAACCTACCTCTGACCTCTGTCCTATATCTATTACCCCTCAGTTTAAAGTTATGTCCCCTCGTGCCAGCCATATCCATCCGCGGGAGAAGGCTCTCACTGTCCACCCTATCCAACCCCCTGATCATTTTGTATGCCTCTATTAAGTCTCCTCTTAACCTTCTTCTCTCCAACGAAAACAACCTCAAGTCCGTCAGCCTTTCCTCATAAGATTTTCCCTCCATACCAGGCAACATCCTGGTAAATCTCCTCTGCACCCGCTCCAAAGCCTCCACGTCCTTCCTATAATGCGGTGACCAGAACTGTACGCAATACTCCAAATGCGGCCGGACCAGAGTTCTGTACAGCTGCAACATGACCTCCCGACTCCGGAACTCAATCCCTCTACCAATAAAGGCCAACACTCCATAGGCCTTCTTCACAACCCTATCAACCTGGGTGGCAACTTTCAGGGATCTATGTACATGGACACCTAGATCCCTCTGCTCAGCCACACTTTCAAGAACTTTACCATTAGCCAAATATTCCGCATTCCTGTTATTCCTTCCAAAGTGAATCACCTCACACTTCTCTACATTAAACTCCATTTGCCACCTCTCAGCCCAGCTCTGCAGCTTATCTATATCCCTCTGTAACCTGCTACATCCTTCCACACTATCGACAACACCACCGACTTTAGTATCGTCTGCAAATTTACTCACCCACCCTTCTGCGCCTTCCTCTAGGTCATTGATAAAAATGACAAACAGCAACGGCCCCAGAACAGATCCTTGTGGTACTCCACTTGTGACTGTACTCCATTCTGAACATTTCCCATCAACCACCACCCTCTGTCTTCTTTCAGCTAGCCAATTTCTGATCCACATCTCTAAATCACCCTCAATCCCCAGCCTCCGTATTTTTTGCAATAGCCTACCGTGGGGAACCTTATCAAACGCTTTGCTGAAATCCATATACACCACATCAACTGCTCTACCCTCGTCTACCTGTTCAGTCACCTTCTCAAAGAACTCAATAAGGTTTGTGAGGCATGACCTACCCCTCACAAAGCCATGCTGACTATCCCTGATCATATTATTCCTATCTAGATGATTATAAATCTTGTCCCTTATAATCCCCTCCAAGACTTTACCCACTACAGACGTGAGGCTCACCGGTCTATTGTTGCCGGGGTTGTCTCTGCTCCCCTTTTTGAACAAAGGGACCACATTTGCTGTCCTCCAGTCCTCTGGCACTATTCCTGTAGCCAATGATGACATAAAAATCAAAGCCAAAGGTCCAGCAATCTCTTCCCTGGCCTCCCATAGAATCCTAGGATAAATCCCATCAGGTCCCGGGGACTTATCTATTTTCAGCCTGTCCAGAATTGCCAACACCTCTTCCCTACGTACCTCAATGCCATCTATTCTATTGTAATCATCCAATTGTAACGTAACAGCAAATAGGAATGCTTTCAAGACAGAGAAGAAATAATGGTTTGGAAATTAAATCCATTGCCAATCATACAAGGGAGAGGTTATGTGCAGTGATATTTTCATACATATGTGTGCAATATTTTGTAAATTATATTTTGTCCAGTTCCACTGTTTTCTATTTATAGCTGACGATAGCGATGAAATCCGAAAACTAATGAACAGTTATAGTGACACGGAGTTAGAGGTCATTACCCAATTCTACCGTCAGAGATTGGAGGAGGCTATTTTAGAACTGGTGGAGAGCATTGCCTTGGCATTAATAGCAACAGGTTCATTGAGCAACGAGGAATATGGGGTATGTTGCAATCCAGAAGCTCAGTTATTGTACCATTTTTGGTTAATACAAAAATAGCAGTAATGAGGGTTCAGATGACGAGAAATGTAGAAACTTGTAGGGAACTGGCAACTGAACACTTCAGAGTAACCATATGAAGAACATTAGTCAGATTATTGGCAGATCTGAAACATTTATTTTGAAAACATTTGATTGCAGTCTTTATTTTATACACTGCACAGTAGATAAGGGTATGTGCAACGGGTGAAATATGCAAGATGTTTACATTTATATCAACCCACCCTCCTCCGGCCCGCCTTGGCTTCCCCCATGTCCCCCCCCCCCCCACCCCCAATTCCCGCTTCCCCCATCAGCACCACCATTTTTTGTTGCTTTAAGACATTTTCTTAGGTCTCTTATCATACAGTAGGCAATTCGCATCATTTACATATATGCAGTTCTTGCCCCTTTCCCACCACCCGCTTTGTCGATTGGTCCCCCACCCCACCAATCCTATTTTCTGTATTTCTTTGGGGGTCTGTTCTTTGTGGCCTTGCTCGATGCCCCGAATATCCGTTTCGACCATTGTGCAGCCTCTCCGCCCTCTCTCTCTCTGGCGTCCCTCCTCCCCTTCCTGGTCTGTTCCTTGCAATCTCGTTGGCTCCCGAATGCCCCCCCCCCCCTCCTCGCGCCCTATTGGTTGTTCGTTTCGCACAGGTCCTGGAACAAGTTCTCCACGTTGTGTGGAAGACCGCCTTTGACCCTCGGATAGCGAATTGGATCTTCTTGAGGTGGAAAAATTCCGACAGGTCTATCAGCTAGTCTGCAGTTGTGGGTTGTATTGCTGATGCCAGACTAGCAGAATTTATCAACGGCGATAAGGGAAGGAAAGGCAAGGGTCCTGGCCCCTTCCCCATGTCTGCTTCTGGTTTGTCCGATACCCTGAAGACTGCCGCTCTCGAACACGACTTCACTCTCACCCACACAACCTTGCACATTGCCTCGGAAAATGCTGTCCAGAATCCGACGAGTCTGGAGCATGCCGAGAACATTTAGTTTTGGTTGACTGGGCCTATCTACCAACTTTCACGTTTGTCCTCACATCTCCAGGAAGAATCTGCTCATTCCGGTTCCTGCCAGTGCGCTCTGTGCACCATATTCAGTTGCATGAGGCTTAGCCTTGCGCAAGTGGATGTGGAATTAGCCCTGTTCAGTGCTTCGCTCCACAGTACCCAGCCTATTTCCATCCCTAGTTCTTCCTCCCATTTTTCCATGCTTCGTCCAGTGGAGAGCGTGCACTTTCTAGTAGTCGTCTGTGCAGGTCTCTCCTTTATTACCCATGTCCAGTAGCTCCTCTAGCAGTCTGTGTCTCGGGAACCGTTGCTGTGCTGTTGTCCCCTTGTGGAGAACGTTCTTAATTTGTTGGTGCCGGAGTTCATTGTGGTTAGATAGCTGCACTTTCTCTGTCGGTTCCTCTAAGGTCACTAGCCTGCCTACTGTATAAAAGTGCCAAACGGTCAGTATTCCACCGTCCGGTTTCTACCTTTTAACGGTGCCATCTAGCATGGCTGGCATGAACCTGTGGTTGCCACAGATGGGGGGGGGGGGGGGGCATGGTGTACATCTCAGTAAGGCCGAACTGCTGCCTCATTTGGTTCCAGATTCAGAGGGTGGCTACTACCACTGGGCCTGATGAGTGCTTTGTTGGTGGAGATGGGAGTACTGCTGTGGCGAGGGCCCAGAGGGCCATCCCTGTACAGGAGCTCTCCTCCATCATCGCCCATTCCATGGCTGGTTCTTTCACCCATCAAATCATTCTTTCTGCCGTGGCTGCACAGTGGCAGTACTGTAGGTTTGGGATGGCCAGGCGCCCCATGTTCCTTCCTCTCTGCTGGGGTTTTTGGGTATCCTTGGGTTCTTCCCTCCCCCCTCCCCAAACAAGCGTCATAAACATTTTGTCGACCGTATTGAAGAAGGCCTTGGGGATGTAGATCGGTGTGGATCTGAACTGGAAGAGGAACCTGTGCAGTACGCTCACCATGATCGTCTGTACCGTCCCCGCTAGGGCGAGCAGGAGTGCATCCTATCTCTAGTCCTTCCTTACTCCTCCGCCAGACTGGTCAGGTTGCACTTATAGATTGTGTCCAATCATGGGCCAACTGGACACCCAGGTAGTGCAATTTTCATTGGGCAAGTTTGAATGGTAGTCCCCCCCAGCTCTTCTGCTCCTCCTCTCGGGTTCATCGGGAAGACCTCATTCTTGTTCAGATTGTGGTTGTAGCACGAGAAGGCTCCAAACTCGCTCAATAGCTTCATGAGCCCTTCAATGCTACTTTGCGGATTCGAGATGGGGAGCAGGTCATCTGCATAGATAGAGACTCTGTCTGCTCTTTGGATTACCTTCCAGCTTCTCGGCGCTTTGAAGATGATCACCAATGGCTCAATTGCCATGGGAAATACGAGCATGGACAGCGGGTATCCCACCCAGTGCCTCTGTGCAGCTGGAAGTACTCAGAACTGGCGGTGTTGATCCGTACGCTCGCCTTGCGGCGTTGGACAAGAGATTCACCATGAGGTGGCATGCCCAGTCCATCGACCAACTGTTTCATCACCAAGTCCCCATCGAAGGGCTCAGAGGTGTGCAGGCCCCGGTAGAAGGCTTTGAATGCATCATTTACCTTTTTGTTGTTTCGGCTACCAATCTTAGAATATAATCATAGAATTTACAGTGCAGAAGGAGGCCATTCGGCCTATCGAGTCTGCACCGGCCCTTGGAAAGCGCACCATGCTCAAGCCCATGCCTCCACCCTATCTCTGTAACCCAGAATCCCCACTTAACCCTTTAGGACACTAAGGACAATTTAGCATGGCCATTCCACCTAGCCCACACATTTTTGGACTGTGGGAGGAAACCGGAGCACCCGGAGGAAACCCACGCAGACACGGGGAGAACGTGCAGACCGCACAGACAGTGACCCAAGCCTGGCATCGAACCTGGGACCCTGGAGCTGTGAAGTAATTGTGCTAACCACTGTGCCACCGGGCTTCCCCAGAGTACTGGGCTAATGGTAAGATTCTTGGCAGTGTGGATGAGCAGAGAGATCTCGGTGTCCATGTACATATATCCCTGAACGTTGCCACTCAGGTTGAGAGGGTTGTTAAGAAGGCGTACGGTGTGTTAGCTTTTATTGGTAGCGGGATTGAGTTTCGGAGCCATGAGGTCATGTCGCAGCTGTACAAAACTCTGGTGCGGCCGCATTTGGAGTATTGCGTGCAATTCTGGTTGCCGCATTATAGGAAGGACATGGAAGCATTGGAAAGGGAGCAGAGGAGATTTACCAGAATGTTGCCTGGTACGGAGGGAAGATCTTATGAGGAAAGGCTGAGGGACTTGAGGCTGTTTTCGTTAGAGAGAAGAAGGTTAATAGGTGACTTAATTGAGGCATACAAGATGATCAGAGGATTGGATAGAGTGGACAGAGAAAGCCTTCTTCCTCGGACGGTGATGTCTAGCACGAGGGGACATAGCTTTAAATTGAGGGGAGATAGATATAAGACAGATGTCAGAGGTAGGTTCTTTACTCAGAGAGTAGCAAGGGCGTGGAATGCCCTGCCTGCAACAGTAGTGGACTCGCCAACACTAAGGGCTTTCAAATGGCCATTGGATAGACATATGGACGATAATGGAATAGTGTAGATGGGCTTTCGAGTGGTTTCACAGGTCGGCGCAACATCGAGGGCCGAAGGGCCTGTACTGCGCTGTAATGTTCTATGTTCTATGTTCTATGCCAGCAGGCGGCTAATCTTGTCTCTTTGTTCAGAGAAAGTCTCCCGTGTTTGGTGGATTTGGTGCACTGCCTTCCTGGTGAATAGCAGGTTAAAGTCCATTTGTAGCTTTTTCCTCTCTGTCACAAGCTCTTCAACAGGGGCCTCAGAGTATCTTCCATCGACGTCCACAATAGAGTCCATCATTTGCTGCTGAGCCGCCGTCTTCTTCCCTGTCCACTGCATCTTCTGGAGCTGCTGGGATTAGAGATCTGCCAGCCAATCAGATTAACTGGCAGCTCTCTGAGGTGGACTTTCTCCTGAATAAGGGGCCACTTGGAATGGTTGTTGGGATGAGTTGGCGGCTGACTCCTTGGATGGCAGGAAGGGAAACTCTGCCTTCCAAAATGTCCTGGTCAGTTGTCATTTCCTTAATTTATTCATTGAATTTATGAAGTGAGCAAATCATGCAATCGAGTTGGGTTTTAATAACAGCATGTATGCACATCGTGTTGCCATGAGATCCACTGTGGGTCCCACTCTCGCTATTATTTGCATTGGTTTCTACGAGAAACGTATGTTTGATGGAATGATCCTGAACACCTATTTCCAGCATGCCTTATCGGAGATAATTTTTCATTTAATCACAGCCTTCAGCGCATCCCAGAGCGTGGAGGGTGAGACCTCCCCGTTCCGGTTGTTCGTAACATACTCGTCTATGACCTGTGATGTCTTCTGACAGAAGACTTTGTCGGCCAAGAGGATCACGTCCAATCTCTTTGTGCGCGTTGGGCACGGAAAGTCTCTAAACTCACCTCCATGAGCATTGGGCGCGGTCGGTGATTACGATCTTGCAGTACTCTGCTCGAACTACCCCTGGAAGCACCCATTTCCCCACTACAAATAAGTAAATCCTGGTATCGACCTTGTGTACTTACGAGAAGAAATAAAGCACCATATCACCTGGGTGATTGAACTGCCATGCGTCCACAGCCACCATCTACTCCATAAATGTTCCCAGTTCTCTCGCCTTGCCTGACGTTTTCCCAGTTCTGGGGTTTGACATGTCTGTCAGTGGTCCTATACCCAATTAAAGTTCCACCACCACCAACACCAGCCCCCATGACCAGTCGGTGAGTATCTATGGCGGGGATTTCCGTAATGGTCTTCTTAACAAATTCTGTGCCGTCCACGTTGGGTGATTACATGTTGACTGGGACAACTGATGCCCCATCTAGGACACCGCTGACCATGACGTACCATCCCCCTTGGTCCGGAAGCGTCTTTGTCGCAGTGAGCATCATCCTCTTACTTACCAATATGACTACCTCCTCGCCCCCGTCTCCCGTCCCGTAATATGAATGGCATGTCCACCCCACTCATCTCTTTCTTAGCCAAGGTCGGTCGTGCTCCCTCAGGTGCGTCTCTTAGAGGAAACTACGTCAGCTTTAATAACGTTGAGGTGGACGACGACTCCGGATCTCTCCCCTGGGCCGTTAGGTCCCCTGACGTTTCAAGTGGCTATCCTGTTGAGGAGTTTTGTCGACCGCCCCCCTCCTGTGGAATCAATGATTCTTATCTTGCAAACTGTGACCCTGCACTCTGGGGTTTTCCTTTCTACAGGTGCCACCCAACATGGTCGTCACCTGTGCGTGCCCCCTGTACTCCGTGGCTTCCCTTTGTTCAGGGGCCCGCCAAAGTGGCAACTTGCGATGCCATCTTGTTCCACGTTCACGAGAGTGAACTGTTGCAGCCAGTCTAAAGGTCTCCTGCTCCCACCACTGTCTCCGTCGTTTTCACCCCCTGCGCATTTGTTCCCTTCTCCCTACTTCTGCCTCACTCCTCATGTCCATTTCCCATACCACCACCCTCATTCTCTTTACTCCTCTGCTTCCCCCATTTGGTGTTGCGCCACCTCCCCCGCCCCCCCCCCCCCACCCCCCCCCCCCCTCGCCGTCCCCCTCTTTCCGCCCCCACCCCCATGCTTTCTCCCTGGTGAGAGATGCTCCGCCTCCTCACTTATGCTTCCTGGCGCTTTCTTTCCCATAGATCTGATGAACCCCCTTCCTGGGATCGGTCTGACCCCCTCTGATGGATTCCCCTCTGTCTCCTCCACACCCTCTCCTGCGTTCTGATGCACCAACCGTCATCAACCGCTTAATTTCAAATCACGGGAGACGATTCAGTCACTCTGGTCCGTCGACGTTTTCATTGCTCCTTTATCGTGGTTCCCTCGGCCTCCAGTATCCTTCCTTTGCTGCCGAGGGCCACGTGCACGGTGGCCAGCACATCAGTCACTGCCACCTTGACTGCCGTCTTTAGTTTGGCCTCAATATCGTCTCTCATCTACTTCAGGTCCCTTGTGAGGATAGTCTTCCATCCATGACCTGGCGGAGAGGGGCGGGAGACAGTCTATTGGTCGCTGTTCTCCGTCCCTCGGGGGCAGCCGGGCACCCCTTGCCTTGTGGGTTTGCAGATCCGCTTGCTCACCCCTCCGGCCCCTTGCCTGTTATTCAGTGTTTTGGAGGAGAGCGACATGTGATGTGACGGCTCAGCAACGCCCCCCCCCCCCCCCCTGTCATCGGAAGTCAGCGCCCGATCAGAAACATGAGAAAGGTTTGGAAACCAGTGAAGCTGAACTGAACGAAATGAGAACAGAAAGAAATGGAAAATTGATTGAGAATAATAACGCAAAATTATAAATTAAACAGGCAGCTGTGAGGATTTTACTAAGTATATGCAAATGAAGGTAATAGCTGAATAGCCACTACTTGAATGATGGGACTGGCAAACTAATAATGTAATGTTCGAAAGTTTAAACACATGTTTTTTAATCTGTCTGCACTGTGGGAGGAAGTAAATACATCTGAATAATAGTATAAAAATCGATTGAAAAGTAAGGGATGAACTGAAAATAATCATTATCAATGGAGAAAAATGAAACACATTTATAGGATTCAAAGCCGACAGGTCCCCCGGATCCTATATATACTGTAGTTAGAAAGTAAGTGACTGCAGAGATACTGAATGCGTCATTTCCAATCTCCCGAATTTGTTAAATTCTGGAAGGATCACACAGGACATGAGAAATGGAAATGCAACGTACCAATAGAAGAAACAATAGGGAAATAGAGCATGAAACGAGAGGCCAATTATCCTTGCATAGCAGCACGGCGGCACAGTGGTTAGCGCTGCTGCCTCAGTGCCGGGGACCCAGGTTCAATGCGAGCCTTAGGTGACTCTCTATGTGAGTTTGTATGTTTCCACATGTCTGCATGAGTTTCCGCCGGTTGTTCCAGTTTCCTCCCACAGTCCAAGTATGTGCAGGTTACGTAGATTGGTTATTCTAAATTGCCCCTCGGTGTCCAAAAGGTTAGGTTGGGTTACGGCGTTACGGGATAGGGTGGGATGTGGGTCTAGGTAGCGTGCTCCATCAGAAGGTCGGTGCAAACCTGATGGATTGCATGGCCTTCTTGTGCACTGTAAGGATTTTATAATTGTATGAAGTTCTTTCACTGTAAACTTCTCCAATTTGTTCTCCGCGGAGTAATAGCTGATTATTATGATAAGGTACGTAAACATGTATATTAATCATGGCTTTATGAAAGGGAAAAGTGTTTGCTAACTTAGTGGACTTTGCTGCGGACGCAGTGAGCAGTGGGGCTAAAAATATACTGTTACATCTAATCAGTTACAATTTACCGAAAACAATTGATAAGTTGACACATTGAATGCTGCTACTGTGATCACGAAATTAACGTATTGGGAGCAATACATTAGCATGGATAGGAATTAGCCAAACAACAGAAAACAAAATAAATGTATTTCTTTGTGTGGAAACGGTAAATCGTGGAATTACAGAGAAATTAGCGTAGGGTCTGAACACTTTGTACTAGATACTAATGCCTTGGTTGAAGGACGAGAATGTTGTAGCGAGGTTTGCTGATGATGAATGACATAAGGGGAACTAAATAGTGAGGAGAAGACTAAGAGTATGCATGGGGTATGGAACGTTTAAAAAGTGTGCAAAAAATCGACTGTGGAATTTACTGGGGGAAAATCATCAAATTTGATCAGAAGAACAAGGATGTAACTTTTTATTTGAACGAGGAGATACAGTGGATGTAGGTAGAATCGTGATATCTCCCCTCGTTGTTTTATTTCTCCTGCTCTTGATTTTGCTTTTCTAATATATTTTCTCAATCCTCCCTTATCTCATCTTTCCCCTCTTCCTTTCTTTTCTCCCCCTCCCTTTTTTTCCTTTTCCGTTTTCTCTAATTCCAGTTCATCAGTAAACTGTCAAAACATCAACGCAGAAAGGAAGCAGCCCAATACCTACTCGACATCTTAGCTCAAAAGAATGGTCAGACTAACCGGGAATTCTTGGAAACATTGGTGAAAATGCAAGGAACAAAGCCAAAACTGAAAAGCATTTTAAAAGAAATAAAGAAAAAGGTACTGTACCAACCAATGTAGCAAGAAAACGTGAACTTATATATCAATATGTCAGTCAAACTTAATACTAATGAAATGAAATATGTTCACCAGGTTCTCTTGTGCTTTCTAATGCACGGGCTAGTCAGCTGGAACAAACTCTATCAGCCAGCCTCAAATGTAAGTCAATGGCCATTTTCTCACTGTTCCCTAAAATGATGCAAGACACGTTAAACACCCCATCAGTGTTTCTCACACAATAAATTAAATGTCAACTGTTGCAATAAGGTGTCATCAACGTTGATGCATTGATTGGGTGTTAAAAAATTAGGTCGGGGTGAAAAACTAGAAAATATTCTACCTGCCACAAGTTGCATTGCACATGCCAGAACTCCGGCTCATTGAAGTATAGTAAGGACCAGATCAGATAAGTATAAATTTGCACCTTTGCCCCTAAGTAGACGTCCACCTGATTGAAACTCAATATGTCCAGTTTCTGATTCCCGATTCAGTGCTTCATTGTGTGAGTCAGATGGTCTCAAATATTAGTCTGGTAATTTTTGAACGCTGGAGAAATATTGTTGCGATTCCATGAATCTGTGTTCATACTTGAGATGTTGTTTTAGCTGATTGTGGAAGGTCATGGTTGACATACAAACCGAGATAGGACATGACTGCAATTACGCATAGGAGCAGAGTGCGTAAGGACAATAGTTCTATTAACTCCCACACTGTTTAAGCACTCGAGTCACATATAGCCCAAGGGTTTTGTATGAAACAGTGTTACATATAGTGCCAGAATAGGAAAGGACTGACAGACACGTAGGCCCGGTCTATGCACGTGCACGTCACATTTGGCAAAGACTGATGAACAAAAACGCCCACAAAGGATTAGGTTTCAGTTACATATGGCCTGAAGTGGATAAGGAATGGCGACCTATGTAGACGTAGACTATTAGCCAGGAAACAAATTTCAACATAAATTAGACAACTGGACATTCAAAGAACTCCTTATTGATTGTATAAGATACAAAATGGCTAAGGAATGGATTCACATATAGAACATAGAACAATACAGCGCAGTACAGGCCCTTCGGCCCACGATGTTGCACCGAAACAAAAGCCATCTAACCTACACTATAGAACATAGAATCAATATGTTCCCGGGATGATAGCAACTTCAGACATTTACATTCTCAGACCGAATAAAGACTGGATTTCGTATTCATTCCGGAGTGGTTAAAAGGATAAGTTAAGTCCTGGCCCAAACAGGATAGTGACTTGAGGTACAAATGCAAGACTCAATAAGGATAAAAGCAAATTGCTGCGCATGCTGGAATTCCTATTTATCAGCCCATTTTACATCCAAGTTGCAACTTTTATTCAATACGCTGTAATTTTTCACGCCAGTCTGTTGTTTGCACGGTGTGGATGACCTTATGAAAGTCCATGTTATCACATCAACAGCATTATTCTCGTCGAGTCTTTCTGTTACCTTATTGAAAAATCCCAGCAAGATAGTTTGATACGTTTTTCCCTTCAGAAATGCATGCTGCCTCTTGTTAAGCAACCTATATTTCTTCATGTGTCTATTAATTTTATCCCGATTAATTCTTTCTCGGAGCTTGCCCGCTATTGATGTTGAACTGTCTCGCCTGTAATTGCTATTCGTACAATATTCAAACATTACAAGGGTGTAGAATTTGCCCTAACCTTTGCAGCATACCACTGTAATTTCATCCACGAAATATCTCTCCGAAATCAATGCAACTCTGCAACTGGATCCTCAACTTTCTGACGCCTAGACCACAATCAGTAAGAAGAAACTATAACATCTCCTCCACGATAGACCTCAAAACTGAGCCCTGCAATGTTGAATACTTAGCCCCCTGTTATACTCCCTATCCACACACGACTGCATGCAATATTTGGCTCCAACTCCATCTACACGTTTGCTGACGACATGACCATAGCGGGCCTGATCTCGAACAACGACGAGTCAGAATACATTAGGGAGATAGAGAACCGGTGGAGTGGTGTAATGGCAACAATTTCTCCCTCCTCAATACCAACAAAACTAAAAAGCTGGTCATTAACTTCAGAACGCAAGGTACTGTATGCACCCCTGACAGCACCAACGAAGTAGGGAAAGGTGGAGATGGTTAACAGCGTCAAATTCCTAGGTGTGCATATCGGCAAAGATCTATCCAGGTCTACACAGGTTGCCGCTACGACCAAGAAAGCACAACAGTGCCTGTACTGTCTCAGGAAACTAAGGGAAGTCGGCCTGTCAACATTTAATTTTACCAACCTTTACAGATGCACCGTATAAAACATCCTATCTGGTTGCATCACAGCCTGGTATGGCAAGTGCTCGATCCAAGACGGCAGGAAACTACAGAATATCGTGAACACCGCCCAGTCCATCACTGGAACCCGCCTCCTATCAACTGACTGTATCTATACCTCTCGCTGCCTTCGTAAAGCGGGCAGCATAATCAAAAACACATCAGCCGGCTTACTCACTCTTCCAACTTCTTCCAGCGAGCAGGAGATACAAAAGTCTGAGAATGCAGACGAACACATTCAAAAACAGCTTCTTCCCCGCTGACACCAGACTCCGAAAGGACACTCTTATGGACTAATCAGCTTAACACTGCACTCCTGTATGCTTCACCCGATGCCGGTGTCTATGCATTTACATTGTGTACCTTGTGTTGCCCTATTACGCATTTTCTTTTCATGTACTAAATGATCTGTTTGAGCTGCATGCAGAGAAATACTATTTACTGTACCTCGAGACATGTGACAATAGACAACTCGAAATAAACAAACCCAATAAATCTCACTTCTCAAGGGACAGCGTTTATTTTTTAATTTATTGTGTGCATTAGTAAAACAGAGAGAGGCCCTGATTAGATTCAAAATCAGGACCCCCAATTTGCTATACAGGCCAACAGTTGGAAACAATAGGAAAGTGGAGTGTTCTCCTCCAACACAGGATGTCGAGACATTTAATAAAGCTGTCCAGCATGCTGAAGGTATGCATGCTGAAATAAATCAGAATAACTTGTTTCCTTTGAGACAAGAAGTTAAAAACAGAGGATTGAAAATTGACAGCATCATCATGGGGGAAATGAAAAGGGTTTATTTGATGCATAGGATTGCTTTGACCTGGAAATCACTCTCTGAAAGGGCGAAGGGAGCAGATTCAATACTAACTTTCAGAACGGATTTTAATTAATCCGTTATGTCGGGAAGTCACATGGTTATGGAGAAAGGAACGAGCACTTCAACTAATTGAAGAGTTCTTTCAGAGAGCCTGCACAGACCATAAGACGTAGGAGCAGAAGTAGGCTATTCAGTCCATCGAATCATCTCCGCCGTTTAATGAGACAGTGAGCTTTGCGCACAGGCCGTGGGAGAGAAGGAACATCCGAGTGAGGCAAAGGCAGAGTGAGTTTTAAGACTTACAAACAGCTTCTGCCCCGCTGTTCCCAGACTCCTAAACGACCCTCTTATGTGTTAAGTAATGGGTTAAGAGACATTGCAATTAGTTGTCTCATTTATGTTAAGTATCCATTAATTGACACTGATATGTAAAGGGTCTTCAGGTGGCCTCTGTCAGGTGGTGTGTTGTTAACAGTTTTGGGCAGAGGCTGTGGAAGTGAAATAAATGGTGTTTGGTGAAAAGGAACAAGAACTTTAGATTCTTCATTTCACAGCAACTAAAACGTCTAACATTATGGGCTGACATGATTAACACTACACCCCTGTCTGATTCACCCGGTTCCGCGGTTATGTCGTTCCATTGTCTACCTTGTGTTGCCCTATTCTGTATTTTCTTTTCACATACTAAATGATATGTGAGCTGCTCGCAGAAAAATACTTTTCACTGTACCTCGGTACACGTGACAATAAAGAAAATCCAAATCCAATTTGTCCATGAGCAGGGAGAGAGAGGCCACATCTTTCTTTGTGCAACACGGTAGCACAGTGGTTAACACAGTTGCTTCACCGTTCCAGGATCCCAGTTTCGATTCCCGGCTTGGGTCACTGTCTGTGCGGACTCTGCACGTTCTCCCCGTGTCTACGTGGGTTTCCTCCGGGTGCTCCGATTTCCTCCAACAGTCCAAAGATGTGCAGGTTAGGTTGACTATGCTAAATTGCCCTTAATGTAAAAAAAGGTGGGGTGGGGTTACTGGGTTACGGGGATAGGGTGGAGGTGTGGGCTTCTGTCGGGTGCCCTTTCCAAGGGTCGGTGCAGTCTCGATGGGCCGAATGGCCTCCTTCTGCAATGTCAATTCTATGATCCTCAGTGAGGCCACAGGCAGAGTGAATTTCAAGCTTTAAACTTGGGAATGTGGTGCAGAGCGGGAATTGTCTGCAGAGCAGGGCGAGGTGCCCTTTGCCGTTTCTCCTTACTTTTCAGCTTTCACACTTTCAGAGAATGGTCTTGCCCTGCTGTAGCTGAGGACGTAAGGGAATGAGCTGATTCGTTAGTAGTGGTCAAGGTCGGTAAGTCTTCAGAACTTTCATCAATTATAGTTTAAAAATAGATATTGTGGTTTATAATCAGTAAGGACTATAATTGGTAGTAACGAGGACAGGCCATAGAAAATTGGATTTAATCTAACTAGCCATCAGGGAGCGGGGTTGGCACGAACTCAGGGAGGCGGAGCTTTGGGACGAACACAGGGCATCCTGAAGGGGGATGATCAACAGCCAGATGTCGTCGTACACATAGGTACTAACGGCATAGGCAGAAGAGTGATGATGTCCTGCAGAAGGAGTTCAGGGAGTTAGGCATTAAGCAAAAATCAGGACCTCCATGGTTGTAATCTCAGGATTACTCACTTTGCCACGTGCCAGCGAGGCTAGAAATGGGAAGACAGTGCAGCTAAACACGTGGCCTAACTGGTGGTGTAGGAGGGGGAGTTTCAGATTTCTGGATCATTGGGATGTCTTGCGGGGCAGGTGGGAACCGTACAGAAGGACTGGTTGCATCTAAACTCGAGGGCACCAATATTCTGGCTGGGAGGTTTGCTAGAGTCACTTGGGAGGACTTATACTAGTATGGCAGGGGGCTGGGAACCAGAACGTTAGCTTCGGAGGTGTAATAACTGAAGGGGAAATAGAGGGCAAAAATAAGAGAACAACATTTCCCTCAGGCAGGGCAAAAAAGGTGACGAGTGTGAGAAGTGAGGTGGTAAATGCAGGACTGAGGGTGTTGTGAATGAATGCGTGCAGTGTACAAACAAGGTAAATGAGCTTTTTGAACACATTGAAATTGGCCGGTACATCACAGGAACGTGGCTGCAAGGGGATCAGGGCTGGGATCTAAATATACAAAGATATGTGTTCTAGTGAAAGGATAGGAAGATCGGCAAAGGGGGCGGGGTTGCATTGTTTGTAAGGAATGAACTTAAATGGATAGTAAGGAGCGATATAGGATCAGAAGGGAGAGAATCTTTGTGGAAGTGCAAAGGTAAAAAGTTCCCGATGGCAGTTATGTGCAGGCTCCCTAGCAGTAGTCAGGATGTGGGGCAGAAAATAAATAAGGAGATAGAGAAAGCATGTAAAAAAGGCAATATCACAATAATCATGGGGGACTTCAATATGCAGCTGGTCTAGGAAAACCAGCTTGGCAGTAGATCCCAAGAAATTGAATTTGCGGAATGTCGAAGATGTTTTTTTGGAGAAGCTTGTGACAGAGCCTCTGTCATAGGCAACAGGAAACAGGCAATTCTGGATTTGGTGACGTGTAATGAGGCGGACTTGATTAGGGAACGTAAGGTGAAGGAACCCTTAGGGAGCAGTGACCACAATATGATAGAATTTACCCTACAGTTTGAGAGGGAGAAGCTGGAATCAGATGTAAAGGTATTACAATTAAATAAGGATAACTACAAAGACATGAGGGAAAAGCTGGCCAGAGTTTATTAGAAAATGAGTCTCGCAGGGAAAACAGTTGATCAGCAATTGCAGGAGATTTTGGTAGATAATCGGTAGGCACAACACAAATTCATCCCAAGGAGGAGGAAACATGCTAAGGGAGGACAAGGCATCCACGGTTGACGCGGGAAGTCAACGACAGCATAAAACAAAAAGAAAAAGCATACAAAGTCGCGAGGATTAGTGGGAAGTGAGAGGATTGGGGAACCTTTAAAAGCGAGTGGAGGGCAGCTAAAAGAGCAATAAGCGGACAGAAGATGAAATATGTGCAAGCTAGCTCGTAATATAAAAGAAGATAAGAATAATTATTTTTAAATATATAAAAATAGACGTTGGACCACTGAAAATGAAGCTGCAGGTGTAATAATAGGAAATAAATAAATAGCAGAAGAGCTGAATTGTTATTTTGCATTAGTCTTCACGGTAGAAGACACCAGTGGGATGCCAGAGAATCAAGGGGCAGAGGTGAGTGCAGTGCCATCACTAAGTAGAAGTTTCTGGGGAAATGGAAAGTTCTGAAGGTGGCTACATCACCTGGACCAGATGGATTACACCCAGGGTTCTAAAAGAGATAGCTCAGGTGATAGTGGAGGCATTGTGGTGATCTTTCAGGAATCACTGGAGGCAGGAAGTGTCCCGGGGACTGGAAAGTGGCTATTGTAACACTGCTGTTTAAGAAGGGAGGGAGGAAGAAGACGGGAAATTATAGGCCGGTTAGCCTGACTTCGGTCATTGGAAAGATTTTAGAGTCCATTATTAAAGATGAAATTGCGGAGTACTTGGAAGGCATAACAAAATGCGACTGAGTCAGCACAGCTTTGTCAAAGGGAGGGCACGTCTGACAAATCTGTTAGAGTTATTTGAGGAGGTAACAAGGAAGTAAGAGAAAGGAGAACCAGTGGACATGATTTATTTAGATTTCCAGAAGGCCTTTGACACGGTGCCGCACAGGAGGCTGTTAAATAAATTAAGAGCCCATGGTGTTAAGAGTAAGATACTAGCATGGACAGAGGCTTGGCTGACTGGAAGAGGGCAGAGAGCGGGGATAAAGGGTATTTTTCAGGATGACAGCCGGTGACTACTGGTGTGCCTCAGGGGTGAGTGCAGGGATCACAACTTTGCACAATATATATTAATGATCTGGAAGAAGGAACTGAAGGCACTGTTGCTAAGTTTGCAGATGATACTAAGATCTGTAGAGCGACAGGTATTATTGAGGCAGCAGGGGGGCTGCAGAAGTATTTGTACAGGCTAGGAGAGTCGGGAATGAAGTGGCAGATGAAATTCAATGTGGAAAAATGTGAGGTTATGCACTTTGGAAGGAGGAATGATGACATACTATTTTCTAACTGGGGAAATGCTTAGCAAATCAGAAGCACAAAGGGACTTGGGAGTCCTTGTTCACGATTCTCTTAAGGTTAACGTGCAGGTTCAGTTGGCAGTTAGGAAGGCAAATGCAATGTTAGCATTCATGTCGAGCAGACTAGAACAGAAGACCAGGGATGTAAGTCTGAGGCTTTATAAGGCTCCGGTCAAACCCCATTTGGAGTATTGTGAGCAGTTTGGGGCCTCGTATCTAAGGGAGGATGTGCTGGCCTTGGAAAGGGTCTAGAGGGGATTCACAAGAATGATCCCTGGAATGAAGAGTTTGTCATATGAGGAACGGTTGAGGACTCTGGGTCTGTACACGTTGGAGTTTAGAAGGATGAGGGGGGATCTTATTGAAACTTACAGGATGCTGCGAGGCCTGGATAGCGTGGATGTGGAGAGGATGTGTCCACTTGTCGCAAAACCAGAACCAGAGGCCACAATCTTAGTCTAAAGGGACGCTCCTTTAAATCAGACGAGCAGGAATTTCTTCAGCCAAAGGGTGGTGAATCTGTGGAACTTTTTGGTGCAAAAGGCTGTGGAGGCAAGATCACTGCGTGCCTTAAAGACAGAAATAGATAGGTTCTTGATTAATAAAGGGATCAGGGATTCTGGGGAGAAGGCAGGAGAATGGGGATGAGAAGAATATCAGGCACAATTGAATGGCGGAGCAGACACGATGGGCCGAGTGGCCCAATTCTGTTCCTGTGTCTTATGGTCTTATGGAACAGTAAGTATAAATTAATTACCTGAAAAGTGATGTCACAATAAAGCAGTGACCTGATTGGCTGGTTGGTAATTTGTTGTAAATGTGAAAAACTAGAGTAATTAACCAAGTAGCGGAGTAACGAGGAGGTTAGTGAATTTAGCATTTAGTATTTATCGGATAAATATAGCACAAGGGACCATACAACTAATTTGAACTTAAATGTAGTAAGTATTTATTTTAATGTAACTAATTAATTTGTACTAAATTTAATGACTACGTATTTTGACGTAATGAAAAAAATAGTGCTAGAAATGTCTGTCAGTGTGGGCAGTGTTCTAACTGTGACATGTGGGAGTTCTGTTGCGCTTCCAATGTTCCAGATGTCTACGTCTCAGGATGTGTACCCAATTGCAGCTCCTCACATTCCACGTGGTTCGGTTGGAGCAACAATTGGATGCGCTTAAGAGCATGCAGATGGCGGAAAGCGTCATAGATAGGAGTTATAGAGACGTGGTCACACCCAAGGTGCGGGAAGACAGATGGGTGGCCGCTCCAAAGGGCAGGCAGACATTTCAAGTATCTCCGTGGCTGTCCTCTCTCTAAAAAGTATACAGCTTTGGATAATGTTCGGGGGACAGGGTGGCCTATCGGGGTAAACAATAACAGCAGCGTTCAGAGCAGTGGCAGCACGGCTGGCTCTGTTGATCAGCAAGGAGGGTCAAAGCGCAGAACATTAGCTCAATGTGTAGAGGGTCCAACAAGGGATGGTGCAGCGTCGTACCTAATTATCGGGAAGAAACCTGTGACCACTGACGTACCACAGGGATCCGTCCTGTGTCCCCTATAGTTTATCATTTATATAAAAGACATAGATGACTAGACGGGGAATAGGATCAGTAAGTTTGCAGATGACACATAAATTGACCGGATACTTCAACCCAGATAGGGGAGCATTTCAGTGATAGCGAACACAACATGGTTCAATTTAAATTTGTTATGGACAAAATAATTGACAAGTTGCCAAAAAAGGCTTCGGAATGGGGGAAGAGTAGATTTTAGCAAAGTAAGGCAGGATCTTGCCAAGGTCGACTGGAAAGAGTTACTTGTGGGGAAACCTACAGACGAGCAGTGGGGGCTTTTAAAAATGAAACGGGGCGGCTGAAGGCCCAATATGTTCCCTCTGAGGTAACAGGGAGGTGTAACAAACCCAGAAAATCATGGATGACCAGAGACATTCAGGATACGATAAGAAAGAAATGAGAGGCTTTTAACAAGTATAAGGGGAACAGGTCTGCAGAGGAATTAGTGGAGTACAGAAAGTGCAGGATGGATCTTTGAGGAGAGCAAAGAGGGGATATCAGAATGCTCTTGCTGTTAACGGTAAGAAAAATTCCAAAATATTCTGTAAGCATTTAAATGGGAGTGCGTAACCAGGGAAAGTGTAGTGTCAATTAATGACCAAGGAGGATATCTGTGGGTAGTGCCAGAGGACATCGATCGCATGTTGAATGAATATTTCACGTATGTTTCGCCCAAGAGAATGGAATTCGGAGAGAGAGATTGTGAAAGTCTTGAGCAAATTGTCACAGGGAGTGACAGGGAGATATTGGCGGGCATAAAAGTGGACAAATCCACACGTCCGGTTAAATTTTCTCCCAGGCTGTTTAGCTCAATTCTGTCATAGGCTGCTGTGGGAGGCGCAGGGGGGAGGTTGCCGGAGCCCTGACCCAAATTTTTAATTCTTCTCTGGCCAGGGGGAAGGTGGCAGAGGACTGGAGAACAGCTCACGTGGTCCCAACATTTCTGCAAAATTGTAGAGACAGGCCAGGGAACTACAGGTCAGCGAGTCTCACGTCAGTGGTTGGGATAATACTGGAGTATGTTCTGAAGGAGAGAATCTATCTCCACATGGAGAGGCAAGGTTTGATCAGGGATAGTCAACTTTGCTTTGTCAGAGGGAGGTCATGCCGAACAAATGTGGGGCATGCACGGTGGCACAAGTGGATAGCACTGTGGTTTCACAGCGCCAGTGTCCCAGGTTCGATTCCCCACTGGGTCACTGTCTGTGCGGAGTCTGCACGTTCTCCCCGTGTCTGGTTTCCTCCGGGTGCCCCGGTTTCCTCCCACAGTCCAAATGCGTGCAGGTTAGGTGGATTGGCCATGATAAATTGCCCTTAGTGACCAAAAAGGTTAGGGGGGGGGTATTGAGTTACGGGGATAGGGTGGAAGTGAGGGCTTAAGTGGGTCGGTGCAGACTCGATGGGCCGAATGGCATACTTCTGCACTGTATGTTCTATGTAAATGTGATTGATTTTTGTGAGCATGTAACCAAGTGTTAAGATGAGGGCAGTGCAGTTGATGTAGTTAACATGTATTTCAGCAAAGACGTTGACCGTGTCCCACATGGGAGACTTATTAAGAAGGAAAATGCACATGGGATGCAGAATAATTTGATAAGGTGGATTCATAATTGGCTTAGCGACGGAACACAGGAGACTGCTTTAGTGTCTGGAGGCCAGTGGCCAGTGGCATACCACAGGGATCCGTGTTGTGCCCCCTATTGTTTATCATTTGTATAGATGATATAGATGATTATGCGGCAGGTCGGATACTTAAGTTTACGGATGACACAAAGTTTGGCCGGATGCTTAACAGTGAGATTGAGTGTCTTCTGTTACAGGTAGAAATAGACGGACGGTCAAATAGGTGGATAAATGGCAGATGGTATTTATCCCTGAAAAGGGGATGGTTTAGCTCACTGGGCTAAATCGCTGGCTTTTAAAGCAGACCAAGGCAGGCCAGCAGCACGGTTCAATTCCCGTGCCAGCCTCCCCGAACAGGCGCCGGAATGTGGCGACTGGGGGCTTTTCACGGTAACTTCATTGAAGCCTACTCGTGACAATAAGCGATTTTCATTTTCATTATACACTTTGGAAGGCGTAATTAAACAAGGATGTGTACCAAGAAAGGTCTGACACTGGTAAGTTCCGAAGAACAAAGGGACCTTGGCATATTATTTCCATAGATCTCCTGAAGGCAGAAGTGCATGTTAACAGAGTGGTGGGAAAGGGATATGGGAAACGTGATTTTAGCAATCGGGGCATTGATTACAAAAGCGGGAGATCATAATGGAGCTGTTCAGAGCTTTGGTGAGGCCACAGCTGGAGTATTATGTGCAATTCTGGTCGCCACATTATAGGATGGGTGTAATTTCACTGGAGGGGTGCAAATAGGATTCACCAGAATGTTGCCTGGGGTGGAACAGTTAAGTTGTAAAGAGAGGTTTTGATTTGATTGGGTTATTTTCGCTGGAGCACAGGGGTGACCTGATTTAGATGTACGGTTATGAAGGGCACAGACAGAGTGGATTGGGAGCAGTTGTACCCTTTAGGAAGGGGCCGTTACGAGGGGAGACATGTTCAAAGTGAGGGATGGGAGGTTTAGCAGGGGTTTGAGGAAATATATTTTAATCCAGAGAATGGTGACAGTCTGAAATGCACTGCCTGGGAGGGTGGAACTTGCGGCATGCCTCATATCCTTTAAAAAGTATCTGGATGTGTACTTGGCACACAATAACATTCAAGGCTATGGGCCAGGTCTGGAAAATGGGTTTACGTGGGTCGATCAGTGCTTTTCATCAGTCGGCGCAGACTCGATGGGCCGAAAGGCCTCTTCTGCACTGTAGTATTCTGTGATTCTGTGATTATGAAAGTATGGCCATGTCTCCCCACACCTCTCCCAACCCCCTCCCACCTATCCCCACACATTGTGATGAATATGATTAGGGTGGAGTTTGCATTTCAGGTTATGGTTAGCCTTCATGTTAAAACATTGTTTTTTTTGTTATGATTCTTCTTCAGCATTAGGGGTACAGCTGGATTTGGGATATATTTCAGACCAATTGTTGGTTCAGGGGTGACCGTTGAGGTGTGTGTTTGAGAAAGGAAGACTGACGAAGGACAACAGCAGAAAATATCTTTATATACTGCCTTCCCCACCACAAATCTCATGACACTTCACACAAATGTACAGCAAAATGTGACAACCAACCAAAAAAGCAGATAATAGAATGTTATTAGTGAGTTTCATAGATTATCATAGATTATCATAGAATTTACAGTGCAGAAGGAGGCCATTCGGCCCATCGAGTCTGCACCGGCTCTTGGAAAGAGCACCCTACCCAAGGTCAACACCTCCGCCCTATCCCCATAACCCAGTAACCCCACCCAACACTAAGGGCAATTTTGGACACTAAGGGCAATTATCATGGCCAATCCACCTAACCCGCACATCTTTGGACTGTGGGAGGAAACCGGAGCAACCGGAGGAAACCCACGCACACACGGATGTGATAAGCTCTGTGTTACGGTGGCAGACCTAGGACGCCGATACGGTGGATTTCATATTGAGTTCTGGGAAAATGGGAACAGATTTTAGAGGCAACAACAAGGTCAAAGAGTTCGCCTGGATAATTAGTTCGGATATCGGGAATAATTTTGCATGAACGGAGAGGTCAATGTTTGATTTCTTGAAGGTAGTCGTGATGAGGAGAGAGTCGGAATCCGAGGAGCGAAAATAACTAACAATATAGCTCACTTGGGAGCAGCCAAGGCACCCAGTCATATCCATCCGATCAGACGTCAGACTGAGACACTGGTGCGGTCAGAGGCTCGACCTGGAGTGTTTCACTGATGCTTCCCCAGGGGTGAAACCGCATAGCCATTTCCACCATCTGATTTGTAGAAGGAGAGACGGGAATTATTGGCAACAGGGAATGGTAAGTGTCATGACTCCGAATGTGTTGCCAGCAATAAATTGAGTGATAATTAACGGTCACGGGAAGATTACTAAACAGATTGAATGTTGTTTTCGCAAGAACCGGATGTGAGGCAAAGAGAATTGAACGAGTTGCAGTGAAGGACTGATGGTGACTGTACTTTATCTTCCTGTAATTTTGTGGTCACTATGGCAGTCGCCCTGCACCCTTTTCATCCAAACCTCCAGCGGTTACCTCTTGCTGCATATGTACTTTCTTTTGTGATCCTATTGGGAGTCTGGGATAAATATTACATTAATAAACAGGTAATAATGCAATTTAGCTCAGGCCTGGTCTCAGTTAGTATGCTTATGGATTATTTGAATAATAACAGTAACTGGATATTTTACAGCCTGCTTGAGCTGTTCTCTGAACTTGGATTGAGTGGCTCCATAAATAAATGTGTTTGTGCAGCAGCTTAAATTCCGCAGCATAAATCCGACTCTCTGAAATATGAATTCAGCCTTGCTGTAGTCCCGGGTATTTGCTCCTGTAATGTTATAATATAAGAAATCTACGACGTGTACCAACCACAGAAGAATGAAACTGCCGGATATAGTGAAGAGTAAAATCACAGACTTTCTTCTGCTCTCCATCTCTGGATCACTGTGATTTTCTCCTTTACTCTGGGCCCTCAGTCCCTGACGGACCCGGTTACTAACTAAGATGTGTCTCACTGTCAGAGTGTTGAGCAATAGAATAAAAGTGAATGGGAGCAGTGGGGTTAAAACATTATCAAACCAATCATATACTACCCATGCTGGTTCCGTGTAATAGCTTGGCTTTATATAACAGAACCATGGTACGTTGTTGATTATCTCTCCAGGCTCCTGTGCAAAGTAGTACGGAATGTCCTTTACACAGAGCAGTCCGCAGGTTGTTGCGAGAACCAAAGTCGCAGTTTTCTCGGTGCAAAATTTTGTTTTTAGCTTCTGACAACAAATAGCCACAAATCTATCAAAAGTGAAAGTAACAGTAAACCAGACCGAACACTCTGTCGTTGCACGACGCAGGACATTGATAACACTGCACGCATGTGTGATGAGAAGAAAAGATCCCGGGAAATAATAATAAATGATCCGCCACATTATAACTTCAGTAGTAATGAACAGTAGATCTGCCGTTGCCATGGCCACTAAGTAGCGAGTAGTGCATGTGGAGAGACCACATTTCCCCTGGGACAGGATCACAATCGCAACCAAATTAACTGTAAGGCAGACAATGGGCAAGTGAATAGAACTGACAGATAAAACATTCACTGTGACAGAATGGGTGAAACATTAATATTAAAAGATGTTTGGTTTGCGTACGAGGTCAAAATGTTCAAAATCAGAACCCTGGCTTGAATTCACCTCCTACCCACTCATATTTGGGTAAGATGAGTTTAGATAAGGGGAGTGCACACCAGCGCACACAAGAGGGCAGTTATCGACTGAAAGATTTTAATGAGGCTGGAAATCTGTTTAAACCTGATGGACAATTTTAACTCTGTGAAATTGCCCCCCCCCACCCACCCTATACTATATTCCGTCCGATATATAAAAGTCACATGATATTGGCCAATCCACTCCTTCTGTTCCATAACTGGAATTGGTTCCCATGGATAAGAAGCCCCTTCCAGCACCATATACTCTTGAGTGTGGAACCCCTTTCTCCTATAATCTGAGCTATCCCCTGCACACAGATCATCTCAGGACCATTCTGTAGCAGGGGATGCGACCCTCCCCAGGAATGAACGCCTTCTATCAGAGTTCAGCCCGTTTTGGACCTCAATGTTTAATTCCCATTTTTGTAATGGAGCAGGCAGCCCTCGTGTTTTTCCCATGTTCCTCATGTCACTGAACGTGTGTCTGCACCACATGGACTACGAACTTTCAAGGTCCAACTCACCTCTATGTTCTCAAAAGAAATTGACCACAGAGTAATGTGCTTTTCAGTGAATGGCACAGCATATGAATCGATAAAAGAAACAAATGATTTGGGAATATAAATAGGCAAAGCCCAATATTAATCCTATGTCATATGATGTAAGATAACACTTGGCCCACAGATTCTCAAGAGCCTGTTGGGACGGGTATGATAATCGGCACTAAAACATGAAGTATTAATATTTGGTGTAACTAACACACAGATATTTTGAGTACAATAGCAACGCTATTCAGATGCTTCGCTCTCTGCAGGTAGATAAAACCCGTCTTTATTGCAGCAG
The DNA here is from genome assembly GCF_047496885.1 of Scyliorhinus torazame. Classification (NCBI taxonomy): domain Eukaryota; kingdom Metazoa; phylum Chordata; class Chondrichthyes; order Carcharhiniformes; family Scyliorhinidae; genus Scyliorhinus; species Scyliorhinus torazame. The sequence goes on from NW_027308421.1 coordinate 51,437, forward strand.
TTCGTCTGAAAAACAAACTTAACTTAATTAAACCATAACGAAAAAACACAACTGTCCATCTCCTTTGCAATCTATAACAGCTATAAAAACGTAGGCAGCGCCACGGAATTGAGTCACTGAAGATTTTCGTAATATAACAAGCTCCTTCACTACAGTTAGTCACCCACATTCAACAACACCCTATCGTGACAGGAACTCCATGAAGAAATATGACCACGAGGGTCAGGTATTCCATGCTTGTTGGAACTAACGCTAAGCACATTTCAACAGATACTTATTTCCAGTAATGCATTATACTGAGATTATGTATTGCAACGAAGTTGGTGATCTTTGTTCAATATAAATATACACTTAGAGATACTCCAACTTAGACCCTTCCTGGGAGATTAGGCTGCACTGAGTTCTGAATACACCGTACAAGCTGCCGCAGGAAATGTAATAGCTTCAAACTGCAAAGAGAGGTGCTTATGAGCCCAGGTATATTTCACAATAATTCCTGACCACTCAAATACTGAAGCAGCCCCTGTCCAAATGCAACAAGACCTGAACAATAAGCAGAATTTGGCTGACAAGTAACAAGTAAAATTTACGTCACAGATGTGCCAGACAGTGACCATCTGCAACAGGAAATGATCTAATCTTCGCTCCTTGACATTCGCAGAATCACAGAAAAATACAGTTCTGAAAAAGCCCTTCGGCCCATCGGGTCTGCACCGCCGCATGAAAGGCACCTCATCTGCCAATCCAAACCCATTTGCGAGCACTTGACCCATAACGTCAAATGTTAATACCTGCCAAGTGCTCATCCAGGTGCTTTTTAAAGGATACGAGGCAACATTCTCTACCACCCTCCTCGGAAGTACGTTACAGACCGTCACCACCGCCTGGTTAAAAACGTTTTTCCTCAAATGCCGCCTGAAACTCCCGCCCCTCACCTTGAACTTCAGTCCCCTCGGAACCGGCACTTCAGTTGCACTGGCACAACCGGTGGAGATCATTGCCACCTCTTCCCCGACAGATGAAAATAAGAACCTGTGGATCATTGTGGCAGTGATCGTGCCAGTATTTGTGGTGGTCGTCATCATCACAATCCTGTACTGGAAGTTCTGTCGAACAGACAAGCTGGAGTTTCAACCAGACACCATGAGCAATATTCAGCAACGGCAAAAAGTAAGAAACTTTGGATTGAAGTTGTTGAGCGTTTTTAATTGAGAATCTCAAAAGCCAAGGCCCATAGTGAAGGTCACCAGCAAGTTTAAATGAGTTTGAGAAGGTTGATAAGTACGGCGACAGTGATCAGATTACTAATATTTTAGTTTTATGAGGGTAAAGAAAGATTGAAAGAAATAAGGAATTCTACAGTTCCAGTTGAGTTCCAGATGAGTAATGAAGTTGAATAGGAGTTGGTGTGGTAGTTTGAACAGTGGGAAAGTAGAGCAATGGACTTGAAACTAGAACAAAAGAAAGAATTTTGGAAGGTGGCTATTTTCTCATCTTGGCTCATCTAAACTGGCAACAAAACCGCTTTCAGTAAAATTAAGAAAAGCATATAAACGATTTGGAGGAAAATGTAACTGGTCTGATTAGTAAGTTTGCAGACGACGCAAAGGTTGGTGGAATTGCGGATAGGGATGAGGACTGTCAGAGGATACAGCAGGATTTAGATTGTTTGGAGACTTGGGCGGAGAGATGGCAGATGGAGTTTAATCCGGACAAATGTGAGGTAATGCATTTTGGAAGGTCTAATACAGGTAGGGAATATACAGTGAATGGTAGAACCCTCAAGAGCATTTACAGTCAAAGAGATCTAGGAGTACAGGTCCACAGGTCACTGAAAGGGACAACACAGGTGGAGTAGGTAGTCAAGAAGGCATACGGCATGCTTGCCTTCATTGGCCGGGGCATTGAGTATAAGAATTGGCAAGTCATGTTGCAGCTGTATAGAACCTTAGTTAGGCCACACTTGGAGTATAGTGTTCAATTCTGGTCGCCACACTACCAGAAGGATGTGGAGGCTTTAGAGAGGGTGCAGAAGAGATTTACCAGAATGTTGCCTGGTATGGAGGACATTAGCTATGAGGAGAGGTTGAATAAACTTGGTTTGTTCTCACTGGAACGAAGGAGGTTGAGGGGTGACCTGATAGAGGTCTACAAAATTATGAGGGGCATAGACAGAGTGGATAGTCAGAGACTTTTTCCCAGGGTAGAGGGGTCAGTCACTAGGGGGCATAGATTTAAGTGCGAGGGGCAAGGTTTAGAGGAGATGTATGAGGCAAGTCTTTTTACACAGAGGGTAGTGGGTACCTGGAACTCGCTGCCGGAGGAGGTGGTGGAAGCAGGGACGATAGTGACGTTTAAGGGGTATCTTGACAAAAACATGAATAGGATGGGAATAGAGGGATACGGACCCCGGAAGTGTAGAAGATTTTAGTTTAGACGGGCAGCATGATCGGCGCAGGCTTGGAGGGCCGAAGGGCCTGTTCCTGTGCTGTATTTCTCTTTGTTCTTTGTTCTTTGTTGCCCATCTACCCTGTCCGTTCCCCGCACAGTCATATACACCTCGATCAGATCGCCCCTCAGTCTTCTCTGCTCCAGCGAAAACAACCCAAGCCGATCCAAACTGTCTTGGTAACTTCAGGGTCTGGACTTCCGGCAACGGCGATGTACTGAGCAGTTGCACATCAAGTGGCTCTCCCCCCCCCCCCCCCCCCCCCCCCCCGCGCACCAGCAAAATAGCCACTTTTCATCGGAGATTCGCCACAAAAAAAAACTCCTTCGCCCAACCTGAGTTAAACAGGTGAGGACGGCGGGGGTGGGGGTGGGGGGGGGGGGGGGGAGGGAGGGGTTGTCAGAGAGAAAGGGAAAATACCTGGAAAAAGACAGTCCAGGGTCCGAGCAGAGACCAGGAGTGGAAGGAGCCTGGAGCAGAAACAAACGGACGAGCCAATCAGTGCTTGAGGCGACGAAGCCCAAGATCCACCGGAATGAGAAGGGCAGACCAGTCGCACACAAAGCCCCCCCTCGGGGTGGGGGGGGGGGGGGGCTGGGGGGAGGGGTAACTGGATGAGGTTCTTCTCGGAAACACTAAAGGAACAAAAACAATAAACGAAAGTGGATACCCAGGCAGCGGTGAAGGGTGCAGTAGCCGAAGCCCAGAGACGCATGCAGCTCGCCCTGGACATAGCTGAAAAGAGACTGGAGGCCCAAGGAGCGACGATCATAGAACTGGAAAGGGCCGCGACGGACCAGAGTGACTGGATCGATGCCCTGAAAAAGAGGTGACGAGGCTGGACGTGACAAATGAAAGGTAGAGGGCCAAGATAACCGGTCGGGGTGACAAAACTTGTGAATCCTGGGCCGAGCAGAGGGGATCGAATGTAGGGACCCCTCAAACTGTGTGGTCCAAATGCTGGGCAACCTGATGGGCAGGTAGACCCTTCCTCACCCACCAGAAATAGACAGATCACGCTGGTCGCTGGGACCAAAGCCGAAAGCCAGGGACCAACCAAGGGCGGTGATAGCGAAATTACACCCTGCCAAGACCGGGAGAGTCCTGCGCTGGGCCAGGCAGTCCAAGAACTGCAGCTGTGAAGGACACAGAAGTAGAATTTCCAGGACATTGGGGCTTGCCTGGCCAAGCGTCTTTCCGAATTGAACAGGGCAAAGGGTGCGCTGTACAAGAACGGCGTACGTTTTGGTATGCTGTACCCAGACAAGCTCTGGGTCACATACCAGGGCAAGGAACATTTCTTTACAGCCCCGGCAGAGGCAGACAAGTTCTTCACGGAATGCGGGCTGGAGCAACGACAACAAGCGAAGCGATGAGGAGCCCACTGGAACAATCAGAAATGCGGCAATGGGCTGCCATGGGGGGGACAGAGATGAACCTCTAACCCTAACACAACCTGTACTACCAACATCAAGCCACCACCTAGGAAACCGCTTTATGCAGGAGATTGTGGCCTCGTTCAGGACAACAAGGGTAGCGACAGAGGGAAAGCAGAGTGACACTCAAGAAAAACACAGGATAAGACGGGTATGGGACGGGTAGGAACTTCAAGGCGCTGGCGTGGAAAAGCAGGACAGTAACTTAAGGGAGGGAGGTCACGTGACGAGCAGGATAGCTATCGCCGGGACGCCTGTCGCGACCCCCAACAAGAACTAACTAATTATGGCGTTCATGTGTGTGTGGGGGGGGGGGGGGGGGAGTGGAGGGGAGGAAGAATGCAAGGATCGCCACGAAGGTCCTACAGCAAACGAAATCCAGGGGGACTAGCTCTCCCAAACCTGCAGTACTACCACTGGGCAGTGACAGCAGAAAGAGTAATGGGATAGATAAAGGAACCAGAAGCCGAATGAATGCGCACGGTGGAGGATTCCCGCAAGGGGTCCTCCCTCCGGACCCTCGCCATGGCGGCAGTCCCATCCCCATCCAAGAAGTACTCAAACTTGGTGATGGTGGCAACACTCCAGTCGTGGAGCCAGTTACGACAACAGTTTGGCCCAAGAAAAATGCACGATAAGACCCTCACCTGCAACAGCCATAGGTTTAGGCCGGTACTCACAGACGTCTCCTTTAAAAGGTAGAATGACGTTTCGACCAACGGCAGGGTCACAACACTGGATGAACTAATTGAAAGATTTCAACTAGCTGGCGGCAGCGAATACAGGTACCTGCAGCTTAAAAACTTCCGATAGAAGGAAACAAGGACATATCCATGCCGCCACGACAGTCACTACTAGAAGAATTACTGGACGCAGACATTTTAGGCAGAGGGAACTGTAGTAACATGAACGGACGACTGATGGACAGGGCCGATGCCAAACTGGACGTGACAAGGGGGAAATGAGAGGAAACACGAGGTTCGAAATAGGGTAGACCTATTCCCGAAATAGGGAATTGCTAATTTGGGCTAATCATGGATTTATTGAAAATTGCTTCCCTGGGTAAAATGGAGGAAAGTTACCATGACCATGCAGACACGTGGGCTCATGATGCAAAAGCGGCAAACGAGGGATTCCGCCAATCCAGATAATTCATGGCAAGTGGAGCAACATAGTGGACGTGACCATCCTGTGGAAATTGTTCTCTTGATGTTCACAATCAGGCAGCTGTAATTTCTAAATAGGAAAAATTATCCCTTTTCGTCCAAGAGTCTTGCGTGTCCAGGCAGTTTTTCTTCATCAGCTTCCGAATCGGCTGTTGTCTTCCTGAATTTTCAGTATGTCTGTTCGCATCTGTGCATTCGTCCGGTCTTTTTAAAATCAGGCAACCAGTGCCCAGAACAGATTATGCAGGGTGATCAGTGCTCAAGGTGGTAGCTAATAAGCATTGTGATCGAGTGGGAAAGCAGTTGAACCTTCTACCGGGCACTGTGCACCTCTGAACGCTCCGAAGGGAACTCGGGTATGAAGCAATTCCGTCATGGTCTGGACATGCCAGTCGTGGGCGAAACTAGGAGGCAGAGGCTGGAAGCACCATTTGATCAGGGAGAAGTAATGGAGAGCATTAACGCCATTCAAGGGAAAAGGCGCAGGGACCGGATGGATTCCCAGCCGTCTTCCACAACAAATGTGCGGCAGCACTGCAGCTCATTTGTGGGAGAAGTTAACAGACTCGATAGCAAGAAGTTTCCTGCCTCCAACCGTGGCACCAACCACAATCTCGCTGATACCTAAGAAAGACAATGTCCACAGCAAATGTGAATCTGACAGACGCATCTTGCAGCTCAATATGGACGCGAAAATAATGGCAAAAGTCCTGGCCATGCGAATGGAGAACTGCGTACCAGAGGTGTTAGGTGACAGCCTGACGGGTTTTGTCAAGAACAGGCAACGAACAACGAAAATCAGACGCCTTCTGAACTTGATATTGACCCCATCTAGGGAGAGAACACCAGAAGTGATCATTTTCCTGGATGCAGAAAAGGCATTCGACAGAGTCGAGTGCAAGGAGCACATAGTACTGTATTCGGTTGGATTTGGAACAGGGTTCATCTCCTGGGAGAAACTCCCGTGCACAGCCTCATGGCGAACGTACATACCGCACCACCAGCTCTCAATACTTCCAGCAGCAAAGGGCATATGGGCAGGGATGTCCGCTCTCCCCACATTTATTCGCCCTGGCAATTGAGCCGCTGGCGATCGTCCATCAGAATGGCAAAAAATTGGAAGGGGATTCGGAGACGGAACAGATGGTTACTCTATGCGGATGGTCTGTTCCTCTAGGTCTCAGACCCGCAAAAGAGCATGGAAGGGGTGACGAAGCTCCTGAAAGCGTTTGAAGCCTTCTCCCACTACAAACGCAACCTGAGCAAGAGAAATATTCCCGGTATATCCGAAAGAGAGATGGGCAGAGCAGGAAGGGCTGCCGTACAAGCAAGCCCAAAGCAAATTCCGCTACCTGGGATCCAAATTGCCCATGACTGGGCACAAATCCACGCACCGTACCTGACTAGCCTGGTAGAAGAAGTAAAAAAGGACCTGCAGAGGAAGGACGTACTCCCACTCTCCTTGGCGGGAGGTTGCAGATGATCAAGATAAACGTGTTGGGCGTGTCACTCTTCCTGATCAGTTCCATACCGATCGACATCGCAAAGTCCCTCTTCAGCACAGTTGATACGGTTGATAAATTTATCATAACGTTCGTGTGATATGTGTTGGGGGGGGGGGGGGGGGGAAGAATCCAAGGATCCCCAAAAGGGTCCTCTACAGAAAATAAAATATGGGATGCCTGGCCTTCCGAAACCAACAACACTACCAGTGCTGCCACAGCAGGGAGAGTGAGGGGATGGGCGAAGGGGCCATAAATATAATGGGTGAGGATGGAGGAGAGTTCCTGCATGGATACGTTCCTCCGAGCCCTCACAAGAACAACACTGCTTTCTCCGCCAGCCAAACACTCAGCAAGCACAGTAGTAATACCACACTCTGGACATTGAACCAACTGAGACAGCACTCCGTTCTACCGTGGCCTCCATCTGCAGCAACCACGGTTCGTGCCAGTCACGATGAATGCCACATTAAACAGATGGAGACAGGACAGAGGGACAATGACAGTTCGGGACATTTACACAGACGACACACTAGCGACGTTAGTGGAACTGATGGAAAGTTTGCAACTGCCCAACGGGAATGAACTGAAACACTTACAAATCAAAAACTTCCTCCACTATCTCAATGTTAGAGGAACTGTTGGACACAGGCGACTTAGGTGGGGGACGTCCGGGGACCTGTATGGGCAACCTTTAGGGGAGACGCGCCGCCAGCTGGAAGACACACAGAACAAAATGGGAGGAAGAACTACGGGTGGAAATAGCATAGAGGCTCTGGAGCGAAGCCCTGACCTGAACAGGGCGAACTCCACATAATAATAATAATCTTTATTTTCACAAGTTGGCTTACATTAACACTACAATGACGTTACTGTGAAAAGCCCCTAGTCACCACATTCCGGCGCCTGTTCGAGTACACAGAGAGAGAATTAAGAACGTCCAATTCACGTAACAGCACGTCCTTCGGGATTTGTGGGAGGAAACCGGAGCACTCAGAGCAAACCCACGCACACACGGGGATAACGTGCAAACTCCACACAGCCAGTGATCCAAGCCTGGGAATCGATCCTGCGACCCTGGAGTTGTGATCAAAGAGTGCTATCCACTTTCCTACCGTACCACCACTCACTCCATCCCAGATGGAATTATGTAAATAGAACCGGTGGACGAACCAAGCCAATGTGCTTGCAGAAGGAGGGCTGGAAGATGGTCGATGTTATCTGGGTACTTTTGCATGTATGGCTACCTTCTTCCTTTTTCTTATTGTACTGTCACATGTAAACAAATTGAAACGCTAAAAACAGGGTAGAGACTCTGGAGCGAAGCACTTCACAGGGTTAACTCCACCTCCACATGCGCAAGACTTAATCTAACGCAACAAAAAGTGGTACATAGAGTCAACTTGGCCAGAGCCCGAATGAGTAGGTTCTTCCCAGAGGTGGAGGACAGGTGCGAACGATGCCAAGGAGGCCGGGCCAACCAGGCCCACATGTTCTGGTCTTTCCCCAGACTTGTCGGGTACGAGACAGCCTTATTCAAGCCAATGTCCACAGTAGTGGAGGGTGGGCAACAACGGAGTAGAACCAGGTCCCAGGTTCGATCCCAGCTCTGGGTCACTGTCCGTGTGGAGTTTGCACATTCTCCCCGTGGTTGCGTGGGTTTCGCCCCCCACAACCTAAAGATGTGCAGGGTAGGTGGATTGACCACACTAAATTGCCCCTTAATTTGAAAAAATGAATTGGGTACTCTAAATCTATTTAACAAAAAGAAATGTAAATAACACCAGGGGCACCACCCAGGTCCCCCTCCCACCCCTGCAGAAGTCCTATCTTGTATGTACTTATACTGTGCTCTGTATAACAAAAACAATAAAAACATTTTTAAAAACTTAAAGTTCCATTCCAGGCATCATCCTGGTGAAACAGCCCTGTACCCGCTTCATTGCAATCACATACTTCCTTCAATGTGGCGACCCGAACTGCACACAGTACTCCAGCTGTGGTATCGCCAATGTTCTATATTACTCCAACATAACTACCTTGCTTTTGTAATCTATGCCACGACTGATAAAGACAAGTGTATCATAATTCTTTTCCACCACCCTATTATCCTACCTTCAAAGATCTATTTACCAATACGCCAAAGTCTCTTTGTTCCTCGGGACCTCTCAACGTGGTGCCATTCATTGAATATTTCCTTGTCAAACTGCTCCTTCCAAAGTGTAACAGATGACACTTTTCAGGATTAAATTCCGTCTGACACGTTTCTGCCCATTTGACCATCCCATCTATATCTTCTTGTAACCTAACACTCTCAACCTCACTGTTAACCACCCTGCCTATCTTTGTGTCATCTGCAAACTTAATGATCCTACCCCCCACATAGTCAACTAAGTCATTTATATAAATGACAAATAATTGGGGACACAGCGCAGATCCCTGTGGTACACTACTGGGCACTGGCTTCCAGTCACGAAAACAGCCGTCTGTCATCGCCCTCTGTTTCCTACAGTTCAGCCAACTTTTAATCCACCTTATCATGTTCTCCTGTATCCAATGTGAATTTGCCTTCTTTATAAGTTCCCATGTGTGACCTTGACACATGCTTTGCTGAAATCCATGTATACTACATCAACTGCATTACCTTCATTGAATGGCATTGTCGTCATTGAAACTCCCACTATCAGCATCCTGGGGGGGGGGGGGGTACCATTGGCTGGAATATTACCTGGAATAGCCATATAAATGCCATGATTACAAGAGCAGGTCAGAAGGTAGGAATCGTGGCGAGTACCTCACCTCCTGACCTACCAAACCGTGTCCATAATCTGGAAGGCACAAGTCAAGGGTAGAATGGAAGGCTCTCCTCTTGCCTGGATGAGTGCAATTCCAACAATCCTCAAAACCTCCGACACAATCCAGTACACAGCACTGGCTTGATTGCTATCCCTTCCACAGGATGGAATCCATTCAACACCGACGCAAAAAACAGGAGTGTGTACCTTGGACTGGTGGACTGTAATAACTAACCACAGCTTCTTAGACAGCACTTTCAAAACTCACGGCCAGTTCCAGCTGGATGGACGAGAGCAGAAAATACATGGGAACACCGCCATCTGCATATTGCCCCTCGAGTCGCTCACCATTCTGCCTTAGAATTATATCGTCTTTCCTTCACTGTCTCTGGGTTAATATCCTGGAACTCCCTCGCTAAGAGCCCTGTGTGCGTACCTACACTGCATGGACGTTTGCGGTTCAAGAGGCAGCTCGCCACCACCTTCCCATGACCAATTACCGATGGGCAATGGTCTTGGCAGACTTAGCAAAGCCCATATTTGGCGAGTAATTTAAACAACACATATTTGCTTCAGTAAAACAATATCATTGATTGGGTAACTGTTTTACGGTAAGCACAACATCAGGATGCAACACCATCAGTAAGAGAGTAAACCAAAGACCAGCACACATACAGATTTAAATAGCCTCGCATTTATGACCACTTACCAGGAACACCAATAACAGCAAGAGTAGTGTAATATATTTTCATCACATTATCAATTGGATAATGCATTTCGTGTGTGAAGTGCTCTGCTCCTTCGTGCTGCAAACTATGATCTGTCGAACTTTACGTCAATATATTTTCACAGCCTTTATTTATACCCCATGGAAATTCCACGGGGATACTAAGATTACAACATTGTTCATTTACATAAATAAATCAGGTTACAGCAGATAATTAATGTTCTGTTTTGACAGAACACATCTGGTGATGACACTCTCTTGTTTAATTCTGATCACAATAAATAAGTTTTAAAATAGGAACTGTATTCTAGTAGCAATGGTTCTATTCACTCACAGCCATCAGTTCCGTTACGAAATTTGATGCTGTTTCAGTGATGTCCTTTACTTTACTGTGATCATTAATAACCAAACGCCAAGTGTCTCTTTCAGAGCTGTTTCACTGATTAAAAGATTAAAAACAAAACAGCAAAAAGCCCGTTTTCCTTTTTGTCTTCATTCTTTGTCTCTGGGATTCAAACTTTTGTGAAATTCTAGTCTTATAAGGCCGCTAGTGCTCATTAAAATGTGTATAACCGTGAATGCATTGCGCAGAAGAATCACATCATGGTACAGCCGGTGTTTGGGAAGGCAGTGGCGTGGTGGCGTAGTTGTATCGTCACTGGATTAATAATCCACAGACCCAGAAAGAGACCTGGAGATTGGATCCTGGTACAGCACATGGTGAAATTTGAATCCAATAAAGGTTGGAGTTAACAATGATCATGAAACCATTGTCAATTGCCGTAAAATCCCATCTGGTTCACGAATGCCCTTGAACGAAATCTACCATCATTACCTTGTCTGGCCGTCATGTAAATCCAGATGCAGGTAAATTGTAATGCCTCTTAAATGCCCTCCGAAATGGCGGGTTGTTCTGGTTGGGCAATGAATGCTGGCCCGTAAATTAATTTTGGATGAGTTGAGTATCTTGATTTCCAACTTTATTTTTAATTTAGAGTACCCAATACATTGTTTCTAATGGAGGGGCAATTTAGCGTGGCCAATTCACCTACCCTGCACATCTTTGGGTTGTGGGGGCGAAATCCTCGGAAACACGGGGGGGGGGGGGGGGGGGATGTTCAAATTTCAGACGGAAAGTGATCCAGAGACGGGATCGAACCTGGGACCGCGGCGCCGTGAGGCAGCAATGCTAACCACTGCGCCACCGTGCTGCCCTCTTGATTGATAACTTAAAATGAGAGAACCAAACGTTGTTACTTTCACAAGACTAAATAAAGGGGTTTGCGTGCTAATATGAGCCTTTAATACACAATGCCAGGTGATGTTATTTATACAACCAGAGCTACATTTCTTTCGGTGAAATATTTACTTTTCAGCTTCTGTCAATAATGCGTACAAATCAGCCAAACAAGTGAGTGACGGTGAACCAGACCGAGCAGTCATATGGAAGATGGCGTAGTCATTTCATTCATTAATGAAAATCATGAAATGAAACCATTGGACTTATATCAACAGAGGGGTGAGCTTACCGACGATATAATCAAACCCAGATATGGATATCAGGTCGGAAGTAGTGCTCGGGGAGATTGCACTTTTCCAAGGCAGGATAAACATTACTCCTAAATTAAGTGGAAGGTAAAGCAACAGAGTTCTAAAAGGATTGACGACCTATTGCGAATTTCATTAGGTATTGAATTAATCGTACACAAAAGAACAAATGAGAAAGTATGTTACACTCTAACTGTTGAACTCAATGTTAATCATAACCCCTTACTTTCTCCTTTCTTCACATAACTATAAATAATCTATACATTCTCATTTCTAACGAAGGGTCGTGAACTTGAAGCATTACCTCTGTTTGTCTCTCCAAAGTTTCTACCAGAATTGACAAGTAACTTCAGCATATATGTTTTATTTTCAATTTGTAGCATTAACAGCAGTAGCTTTGTTTGGAAAAGTAAAAAGTTGGAGTGACTGGGGAATTCAAAACCTGGAATAGGTATAACGAAATTTAATAATTTTAAAACACTGTTTGGAAATGGGTCCATTGAATTGCTCGCTGCGAGTTAATTTAAACTAATTTGGGCTAATGATGGATTTATTGAACACTGGTTCCCTGGATTAAATGGAGGAAAGTTACCATGACCATGCAGACACGTGGGCTCATGATGGAAAAGCGGCGAACGAGGGATTCCTCCAATCCAGATCATTCATGGCAAGTGGAGCAACATAGTGGACGTGACCATCCTGTGGAAATTGTTCTCTCGATGTTCACAATCAGGCAGCTGTCATTTCTAAATAGGAAAAATTATCCCTTTTCTTCCAAGAGTCTTGCGTGTCCAGGCAGTTTTTCTTCATCAGCTTCCGAATCGGCTGTTGTCATCCTGAATTTTCAGTATGTCTGTTCGCATCTGTGCATTCGTCCGGTCTTTTTAAAATCAGGCAACCAGTGCCCAGAACAGATTATGCAGAGTAGAGACCCGGAACTGGTCCGGACTTTGGGTTTTTTGTCTGGAATTCAAGTCCATTAGGTCACTTCGCCAAAACCTTGCTCAAGGTGGTAGCTAATAAGCACTGTGATCGAGGGGGAAAGCAGTTGAAACCTTCTACCGGGCACTGTGCACCTCTGAACGCTCCGAAGGGAACTCGGGTATGAAGCAATTCCGTCATGGTCTGGACATGCCAGTCGCGGGCGAAACTAGGAGGCGGAGGCTGGAAGCACCATTTGATCAGAGCGAAGTAATGGAGAGCATTAATGCCATTCAAGGGAAAAGGCGCAGGGACCGGATGGATTCGATAGCAAGAAGTTTCCTGCCTCCAACCGTGGCAACAACCCCAAATATGTGGGGTGGGGGGGGAGGGGGGGTTGAGGGGGGGAATCCAAGGATCCCCAAAAGGGTCCTCTACAGAAAATGAAATATGGGATGCCTGGCCTTCCGAAACCAACAACACTACCAGTGCTGCCACAGCAGGGAGAATGAGGGGATGGGCGAAGGGGCCATAAATATAATGGGTGAGGATGGAGGAGAGTTCCTGCATGGATACGTTCCTCCGAGCACTCACAAGAACAACACTGCTTTCTCCGCCAGCCAAACACTCAGCAAGCACAGTAGTAATACCACACTCTGGACATTGAACCAACTGAGACAGCACTCCGTTCTACCGTGGCCTCCATCTGCAGCAACCACGGTTCGTGCCAGTCACGATGAATGCCACATTAAACAGATGGAGACAGGACAGAGGGACAATGACAGTTAGGGACATCTACACAGACGACACACTAGCGACGTTAGTGGAACTGATGGAAAGTTTGCAACTGCCCAACGGGAATGAACTGAAACACTTACAAATCAAAAACTTCCTCCACTATCTCAATGTTAGAGGAACTGTTGGACACAGGCGACTTAGGTGGGGGACGTGCGGGGACTTGTATGGGCAACCTTTAGGGGAGACGCGCCGCCAGCTGGAAGACACACAGAACAAAATGGGGAAGGATTACGGGTGGAAATAACATAGAGGCTCTGGAGCGAAGCCCTGACCTGAACAGGGCGAACTCCACCTAATAATAATAATCTTTATTTTCACAAGTTGGCTTACATTAACACTACAATGACGTTACTGTGAAAAGCCCCTAGTCGCCACATTCCGGCGCCTGTTCGAGTACACAGAGAGAGAATTAAGAACGTCCAATTCACGTAACAGCACGTCCTTCTGGATTTGTGGGAGGAAGCCAGAGCACCCAGAGCAAACCCACGCACACACGGGGATAACGTGCAAACTCCACACAGCCAGTAATCCAAGCCTAGGAATCGAACCTGCGACCCTGGAGTTGTGATCAAAGAGTGTTATCCACTTTCCTACCGTACCACCACTCACTCCGGCCCAGATGGAATAATGTAAATAAAACCGGTGGACGAACAAAGCCAGTGTACTTGCAGAAGGAGGGCTGGGAGATGGTCGATGTTATCTGGGTACTTTTGCATGTATGGTTTCCTTCTCCTCTTTTCTTATTGTACTGTCACATGTAAACAAATTCAAACTCTAAAAACATGTAATATAACATGGGAAATCAATAATAACCAGTTGGGGTGGGGGGAAATTGGGTGGGGATGAGGGGCATATTGAGGGATTAGTTTACATTGATGTGGGGAGAGAGTGTTGGAGCGGTTATTCCTCTTATTGTTCGGTTTCTGTAAACTTTGTACAAGAAATCATTAAAATTCCAATACAAATATTAACAAAAGTCACACTAATTGAAATACCAACGCATGCGTGTTAATGGCCCCAGAATGGGTGGAATGAAGCATTCAAAAGCAACGCAGCCGAGTTGAGAATCTCCGAGTTCAGCTTGATGATGTCTGCCAAAGGAGATCGCTGTTTGCCCCTGCCGTTGCAGTGACAGCAACTGAGATCGCACCAGGGAGCGAATGTTAGAACATCGAACATACAGTGCAGAAGGTGGCCATTCCGCCCATCGAGTCTGCACCGACCCACTTAAGCCCTCACTTTCACCTTATCCCCGTAACCCAATCACCCCTCCTCACCTTTTTTGGGCACGAAGGGCAATTTAGGATGGCCAAACCACCGTTGCGGTGTCTGCACGTCTTTGGACTGTGGGAGGGAACCTACGCAGACACGGGGAGAACGTGCAGACACCGCACAGACAGTGACCCAGCAGCGAATCGAATCTGGGTCTCTGGCGCTGTGAAGCCACAATGTTATGCTGTGACTGTGATATCGTCCTGCCCTAAAATAAGGTCACCGATAAATGGATGCTGGGGAAGATTTGACAAACATGTGATGGAGCACAGGGCACTTTTTTAAAAAGTTGGTACTACAGATTTTGCCATGATTTTATGCTTTCATCAAACAGGTTTTCCCATGATTTTCTATTTTCCAACATTCGTTTTTCAGCTCGCTGTTTTGATCTAAAACCGTGCATCGACGAAACGTCTAAAGGCACTGCTGAGACTTGAACTCAGAATCGCCTGTTTATTAGACAGGCGCTTTAACCGACTAAGCCACAGCGCCGATTGCTGTCCAATCCGCTGGCCTGAGACGCGTTTCTGTTTTTTGCGGGAGTCATTCCATTCGTGATATCTTATCAGAGTGGACCGAGGGGTTACAAAAAAATAATTCGGAAGCCTGGGTGTTAGCTGGAAGACGGTGCAGCCATCAATAGTTTCGCAGAGGAAAGGCGGATACAAATGTGATCAGATGGAGGAACATGCATGGTATCTGGCAAGGTGGCCAGGAGGGGAGCAGGAGGAAATCTGTGTGGATTTTGTTTTTTCACGTTACTTCACAGGACATCAGTGTCACTGGTTACTCCCGCATTTTCGTTGTACATCCCTAATGTGAAGAGGGTTTTGAAGGAAACAGCTTCAAGTGGCTTCAAGTGATGGCATGTCAAATTGAAGCGTAGGTTAGGAATGGGTTTGTAATCTAAGAGGGGCATGAAAAGTAATATTTTTAACATTAAGGAAATAGGTGTCCACGAACTCATTGTACCTGGTTCAAAAGCAGCAGCTTCACAACACAAATGAAAATAATTTGAAAGCAGATTCAGAAGGGTGTGGCATTGAATTAAATTGGGACTCCAAGAATTCTGAGGAATAGCCAGTACTTTGTTTAAGGTCGCCCTTGTCGGTGGGAATGGATAATAGAATCATTGTTTACATGCGAATAAAGAGGAAATCTCATTCAGCACACAGGCTGATGGAAATGGGTGTAACGTACCTATTGCAGAAAGGCTGGGGTAATTTGGAAGCCTTGTAGAACTAGGATCGTAAATGGCTGGCGAGAAGCGCGAAATAAGGCGAGAGGCATAAATAAGCAATTGAAGCCACAAGGGCAGGGGACACAAAACCATGACGGACGGCATTCTCCGTGGGCCGACGGCGATGTCTGGAAACGCGATTGGGTGGAGAATCTGTCGTGAAGCGAAACTCCCGGCTGGTGCCGGGCGCCCACCAGAATGCTATGCTCCAGTGCGTCAACAGCAGCGACCTACTCCGCTGCGGGGGTGGGGGTGCGGGGGGGGGGGGCGGGGGGGCATCTTCAAGTCTGCGGTGCAGCGCGAAGTGACGGGGGTGAACAACGGATGGCCTGATACCACCACCACCCCCGCCCGGCGTACCCACGTTCATCAATCGATGGCCTCTATTGCCGCAGCCTGCAAGACCGCCATCTTGCTGCCCACCTCACTGACCGCCATCAATGGCACATGGCCGTGCAATGGCACCGGGCATATGGGTTCCCGCACCACACCGCCTCCATATTTCACCCCCAACCC
Source organism: Scyliorhinus torazame (assembly GCF_047496885.1). Taxonomy (NCBI): domain Eukaryota; kingdom Metazoa; phylum Chordata; class Chondrichthyes; order Carcharhiniformes; family Scyliorhinidae; genus Scyliorhinus; species Scyliorhinus torazame. The sequence continues at coordinate 67,807 of NW_027308421.1, forward strand.
TCCACTACACCAACTTCCCTCCCCAACTAACTGCCACTCGACGGCGGAGTAGCACGTGGCCCACCAATGGCAGCGGCTGCAATAGCCCCTGCAGGAGGGCACAGGATCGGTGCGTACCACTGGCATGGGTACCGCCGGCAGCAGAGGCGGGTGACAGTGCCAGAGGTCCCCATGGTGCTGGGCACCGACTGGATAAGGGGCATGGAGGGAAGTGTGCCAGGGGGAACGCCTGGGGTGGTTTTGCGGATGGGGAAGGGAGGCGCAGTGCAGCCTGCGGCCACGATGTAGGGCCTGGTCGGGCACGTGGGTACGGACAATGCTAACATATCTGGCTTTCACCCCCAGCAGTCAATGGACTTCGGAAAGCAACGAGGAATGGTGGTATTCATCCTGTTTTCTGCTAGCCTGGGGGATGCACTGAGGCAGTACGAGCTGGAGATGTTCGGGATGTTGGAGATGGACCCTGCTACATTGGATCCTGTCCCAGTGCAACAGGAGGCAGCCGGTGAGAATGGGGAGCTGACCGCCCAACAGGCCGAGCAAGAGGTGGGAATAAGGCAACGCATGAGACCTCGAGTGTTTCACAGCGCTTGTCGTTCGAGGACATGGCAGACCGGTCGTGCCGTCGAAGACGCTGGCTGAGTAGGTGGACAGTGCAACACGTCTCCCAAGTCAGGATGCCGACAGCAACACGGGGGAATGTAAGAGGATACCTGCTCCTGGTGGCCGTCAAGGTGATGGTCGCCCTGAACGTTGACGCCACGGGATCCCTCTAGGCGCTGAGTGGGGACCTAACCGGCATCTCACAGGTGCATTCATGCCGTCATGCTGGCCCTAAATTCCGGGGTGGCACAAATAGATCAAATTCGATGTGGACCATTCCTATCAGGTTGCCCAGGCAGTGAGTTTTGCCATCCTCGCCAACATGCCCAGGTCCAGTGGTGATCGACGGGATGCAAGTCCCTAATGAGAACCATCGCATGAAAGGCCATTCTTTATAAACCTAAAGGGATCCACTCGATGAACCTGCAGCTGGTGTGTGACCTTAGGTGCACATCTTGCACGACTGCAGTTGGTACACGGGAAATGTGCACCCAGATTTCATGCAAGAACACTCGACGGTTCCCGTCTTCTTCGCGAGATACCCCCGGCTGAAAGTTTGTTTTTTGGGCAACAGGGTTTAGCTGCTGCAGCAGTGACTGACGACGCCTATCCGGAAGCCCCAGACTGTCAGAGAGACCATGCAGCGACCAGAGTCCTGATCGAGCAGTGCTTTGACGTCCTCAAGATGTAGTTCAGTTCCCTGCACCGTTCTAGAGGAGCCCTCCAGTATAGCGATGGGAGGGAGGATCGCCGACATTGTGGTGGCCTGCTGCGTCCCCCACAAGGTCACGCAGCAGAAGGGCGACGTGCTGCAGGAGTATGTTGAACTCCAGGCCTGGGGCGACGAGGAGGTTGTGGGTGAGCGTGCGGATGGTCATGGCATGGGGCCCCGGCAGGCACGGGAGGAATCACAACCTGTGTGCCAGGGCCAATGCGTCCGGTATGCTCTGATCGTCTGCAATTTCGCCATCCACTGGCCAAGGGCAAAGACACCACAACCCACACTACAATGTCTCCCTTGGCCACCGGCACACCCCACCCACTCCTGCACCCACTCCATGAAAGCTACCTGGCTCACGACGAGGTGCGGGCCCTGGGCTGGCACGGGCAGCCTGTCTAGCCCACGGGATGGAGGATGAAGACAATCTGCTCTGCGATGAGCTCAGGAGCTCCACATCACGTGACAACGTCTGACTCCAGCCCACAGTAGTACTTACCACGGCCACCTAGGTGACCTCTGCATGAGAGCTGGCCATTCCATCACGTGGTCCAAAGATTCCAAGGGCTGGCGGACGTGGGGCTGGAGTGGTGGGTGGTGGGTGGGTTGGGGGTGCGACCCCAGAGCGGTGAGCACTCCCTGAACCGCGGTCCCAGGGCCAACCACCCCCCCCCCCCCCACCATCAACCTCTACACATTTCCACCCGCGCGCCCCGCTTGCCCTCTGCGTCCACCCCAGTCCAGCCTTTCCATCCCAGTGCACCGAGGCAGGTTATAACATTCTGCAGAGATCTTTAATGTGCAAACAGATATGGTGGATTTTGCCCTAGCCCTTATCATTAAACTGTGCCCTGCACCCGTGCCAACTTAATAGTGTCCACTTTTCTAGCTATACAGACCCTAACGCTATGCCTAGGTGATCCTCAGGTGGTACATCAGGAGTGGAGGATACCTGCTGTGATTCCGGCCCTGTGACCTAGTTCCCCTTTGGTGGCCGCCTTCTAGGGCGACCTGGCCTGAATGGGCCCGGCTGCAGCTCGGGTCTCCTACGAGGCGTGGCGCCGCCCTGTTCTACCCGTTGCCCATGTGATACACCAGGGAGAGGAAGGGGAGTGGGGGGGAGGGGGCAGTCCGATGTGCTTCGGTGTTCCGGCACATCCCCTGCGGGAGTCACTGACACAGATTCCACCACTTCCTCCTTCCTTAAGGTGCCCGTTGGTCCATGGGCTAATCTATGGAATGGCGCTGCGAGCGGGGCTACATCCTGAGGCTGCCCTGCTACCTGACACTGCCAGTCCTGGAAGCTGCTGCCGCCTCATCCAGGGTCTTAATGCTCTCGGTCATGGACGATAGGGAGTGGACCACCTTGTTCTGGGATTGCACCATGTCATGCTGTGACTGGGCCATCTCCCTCTGTGTGCAACGTCGGTAAGCCCCTGGAAATTCTGTCTATGCTCTCAACCATTGCCCATTGCGACCAGTGCAAGCAACAGTGCACAGCTACAATATCCAAGTGGCCTTGGCACATAGTTGCCTGTGATAGTGCCGCCCTGCCCTAGTCCTTCGTCACCGCCTACACAAAGATTCCTGGTCCATGTTTACCCTGACCCATTTGCTGAAACCTTCACCCCCCAAGCCCTCCACCATGGACGCCATCCGTGCAGTGTTGGCCTGGGTGGCACAGATGGTCGCACCATCTCCTGCTCCATCAAGCGGATGGTGTCCTCCAACTACACCTGCAGATGCGGTATGATCACCGTTAACCCCTCATGTCGTGCCTGGTTCTACGACTGCAGCTCCGCAATCGATGGGGCTTCCTTATCCAGAAGCCCAAACCCCATCTGAAAGGCAGCTAGTCTATGGATCGGCTCGCACTCCCGACCGTCACTCTGCGTACCGGTGCATGTCGTAGTGCCCCCCAGGAGCCTCTTCACTGAGGTGGCGAACTGATGTCAGGGTCTCGGAGGGGTTGGAGATATCTCTGACGATTAATCAGTGTTATTGCTGGACTCGAGCTCCGGGGTGTCCTGAGGTGCAGGTCGTGGACTCCCAGCTATGGTGGTATCATCCTAGTCGCAGCCTGGCACCTGGGTGTCTGGCTGTTGCTGGGGTCTGGGGCGGGGGCACCATAGGGGCCCGCTCCTTCGCCAGAAGCTCCTTCAAGACACGAGAAAAGACATATGATTGCCGAAAGAACAGAAGGTCCTAAGCTCAAATCTTCATGACACTTTAGCCGATGCATGTCTTTAAGTCAAAACAGCGACATCGACAGGAATCTGGACAAGCTCTGTAGTCCGAAAGGATCAAAGTTAACCCTGTTATAGTCCAAATGTCGTACCTCCCCCACAGGATCATCTGTCGCTTGTTCTCTTCTGCAGTTTTTAATACTACTATCAGTACTCCCGCTGATTCGATAGGCTAAATGGCCTAGTTTGGTTCCAATATCTTACAGTCTTATTATCTTTAGGGATGCTGTAAAGGTGATTTGCACACATTTAGAAAGAAAAGGGACAAAGTAAATAAGTGATTTCAACCCTTGTCAAACTACATTACTATATTGAAATGACCAAAATTTAAAAATAATTGCCACTGAATTGTCTGAAGTGGGTTCTTCCAAGATGTTATTAAAACAAAAACATTATCCATTATTCGAACTGAATAATCGTCATTTCCCTGACTAATTTCTTACGCCTCAGGTCAATGTGGCAGGTCAGGGGCAGCACGGTGGCGCAGTGGTTAGCACTGCTGTCTGACGACGCTGGGGTCCTAGGTTCTATTCCTGCTCTGGCTTGCTATCCATGTGGAGTTTGCACATTCGCCTCGTGTTGACGTTGGCTTCGCCCCCACAACCGAAAAATATGCAGTGTAGGTGGATTGGCCACGTTAAATTGCGCCTTAATTGGAAAAAATTAATTGGGTATCCAAAATTAGAAAATTTATACATGGCACGACAGATGCCACTGATGTCTACATAGTGGCGAAAAATACGTTTTTATTCTTGAGGTAAAATCAGAAAAAGGGCAGGATGGGGAAGTAAAGAGGAGAAAGGGTTCGAAAAGGGGGCATAAGATAGGGCAAAGGGTGGGGAAAATATATATAAAGAAAGACAAAAAATAAATAAAAGGGCTGCAGCTAATAATATGATGTTGGTGAATTCGACGTTGAGACCAGAAAGCTGTTGTATGCCTAACCGGAAGATGAGATTCTGTTTCCAGTCTGCGTTGAGCTTCACTGGAACATTGCAGCAGGCCAAGGACAAACATGTGGACGTGGGAGCAGGGAGTGTGTTAAAATGGCAAGCAACGGGAAGGTCAGGGTCCTGAATGCGCAGAGACCGAAGGTGCTTGGCAAAGTGGTTCTTCCTCAACCTTGATTTCCCACCTACAGTTGTTGGCAGGGCCCTCAACAGCGTGCGGTCCATCACCCGCGCCAGTATCCCCGCCCCCTCCCCACCATCCCAGAATAAGGACAGAATCCCCCTCGTTCTCTCATTTCCTCCCACCAGCCTCGGTATGCAAAGCATAATCCTCTACCATTTTCGCCAACCCCAGCGTGATACCACCGCCAAATGTATCTTCCCTTCAGTCCTTCTGTCAGAATTCGGCAGAGACTGTTCCATCCGGTATAATCTAGTCCACTCCTCCACCATACCCAACACCTCTCCCATCACCCATGGCACCTTCCCATGCAATCGCAGAAGGTGTAACACCTGTCCTTTTACCTGGTTGAACATCCCAGCTCACAAACACTCATTCCAGGTTAAGCCGCGTTTAAATTGCACCCCATTCAGTTTGGTCAATCGCATTTGCTGCTCACTAGTGGTCTCCTCTATATCCGAGAGACCAAACGTAGACTGGGTGATCGCTTTGCTGAGTACCTGCATTCTGTGTGCATTCAGGACCCTTAGCTTCCCGTTGATTGCCATTTTAACACAGGGCCCTGCACCCATGGTCACGTGTCTGTCCGTGGCCTGCTGCAATGTTCCAGTGAAGCTCAACGCTCAACTGAAGGAACAGCATCTCATCTTCCGATTAGGCACGCTACAGCCTTCCGGTCTCAACTTAAAATTCAACAACTTCAGATGATTAGCTCTACCCCACCTCGACCCATTTGCTTTCATTCCATTTAATTTCAACTTTATTTTACCTTTCATTTCTTTCTTGTCTTTCTTTATATATAGTTCTCCCCCACTCTTCCCCCCTTCGTTGTCCCTCCTTTCCTTACGTTTTCTCCCCTTTGCATCCCCTTCCCCATTTTTCTCATTTTACCTCCCTCCCTGCAATGTCCCCCGTTCCCCCACATCTACATCTCACAGCTTACCATCTGATTTTAATTTCTCTGCTTTTTGGCCTTTCATCCATTTTATTCTCTCTGGGGACGGCCATTAGCACTCCTTTCCCTTGGTTTCTGTGGCTATGACTCATCTTCCATTCCCTCACCCTGCAATATAAGTATCTCCCACTTTCTATGCCTTTTTTGTTTGACAAAGGTTCATCGAGACTCGAAACGTTCGCTCGTTTCTCTCGCTACAGATGCAGCCAAACCTGCTGGGAGTTTCCAGCATTTTTTGTTTTGGCGAAACACTACTCGCTACAGGTCTCCTTTCGGAAAAAAGACCCTTCGATCGCTACTTTCTGTCTTCTATAACCAAGCCAATTCAGCATTCACCTAGCTCCCCCCCCCCCTCCCCCTCCCCCTCCCCACCCCACAACTCATGTGAGTTTAGTTTTTGTACCAGTCTGCCATGAGGGAACTTGTCAAACGCCTTACTAAAGACCATATAAACTATACCCAAAGCCATTCCCTCATCAGTTTTCTTTTTTACCTGTTCGTAAAACTCATTCAAGTTGGTGAGACATAAACTTCCCCACACAAAACCGTTCTGCTGGTCACTAACTAATGCATTTTCCTCCAAATGCGCATTTACCCTGTCCCTCAGCATCTTTTCCAAAAACGTCCCGACCGCTGATGTCAGGCTCGCCGGCCTATAATTTGTTCGATTTTCCCTGCTTCCTTTCTTAAACAAGGGAACAGCGTTGGGTATTCATTCTCCAGTCCTCTGGAACCTCGCCTGTGGTCAAAGAGGATGTGAAGGCACTAGCTATATCTCCCTTTGCCTCCGGAAGTAACCTGGCATGGTTCCAGTACGGCCCCGGGGACTTGTATACCTTAATGCAATTGAGGATACTTAACACTTCCTCCTTTGATATGGAGACGTTCTAAAGCGCGTGCACACACCTATCCCTGACCTCAAACTCCGTCATGTCCTTCTCCCTGGCGAATACCAATACAAAGTACTCATTAAGAATTTCAATTTCACTCAGTTCATCTGGTTGTACGCATAACCTTCCTCCATTGTCCTTGAGCGGGCCTACACTTTCTCTTGCCACCCTCTTGTTCCGAATATATGCCTAAAAGAAGTGGGATTCTCGTTGATCATGTTTGCTGAAGATATTTCATGGCACTTGGTAGCCATCCTAATTCCACGTTCAAGTTCCTTCCTACTTTCACTGTAGTCCTCAAGGCTTCGTCAGTTTTTAGATGCCTAGACCTAGCGTATGCTTCCTTTTCACATTTGACTAATCTTACAATTTCCCTTGTCATCCATGGTTCCCGAATCTTGGCATTTATATCCTTTATTTTGGCGGCGACATCCGACACTTCAATCAACTGGCCTTTTAAAAATCTCCCACGTGTCAGACGTGGATTTGCTGCCAAATAACTGCTCCCAATCCACATTCCCACCATTGCTGCTTAATTTGGATATAATTGGCCCTCACTCAAATAAGCACCCTCGCCCGGCGCCACTCTTGTCGTTATCCGTGACTACCCAAAATCTTCTGAAATGATAGTCGCTAAGACCAAAATGCTTCCCCACTGAAACGTCAATCCCGTGGCCTGGCACATTCCCCAATATCAAATCTAGTATGGCCCCTTCCCTGGTTTGAATATCAACATACTGCATCAAATAGCCCTCCAATTGTTAGATGGAAACATCTAACAAATTACTCTCCCTCCGGGCACCTGGCTGTAAGGGATTCTTAGTCAATATGGAAGTTAAAGTCCCCCGTCGCAATTACCCTGAGTTTTTCACACCTTTCAGTATCTGACTACACAACTGCCCCTCTGTCTCCTGCGGCGTGTTGGATGCTCAATGTTACTCCGAGCATTGTGATTTCACCCTTTTTATTCCTAAGTTCCACCCATAATACCGCACTGCACGATCCCTCCAATGTGTCCTCCCTCAACACAGATGTGATCTGCTCCCTATTCAGCATTGCAACTGCCCAACCTCTTTTGTTTCCCCTTCTGACCCGTCTAAAACAACGATACCCGGAATGTTAAGCTGCCAGTCCTGTCCCTCCTTTAACCTGTCTTTGCATTTGCAATTGCATCATAGTTCCATCTCTTAATCCAGGCTCTCAGTTCGTCTGTTTTACTTGTTATAGTTCTTTCATTCTGCACTGTACTACAGGCGCGCTGGGCCCTGCCCCGAGCCTCTGCCTGCTCTTACTCTGAACTGTGTTCATCTCAGTCTCACTTATTTATCCCCAGTGTGCTTCCCAATTGTAGGTCCGATTTTGATGAAATCTAAACCACTTCCATTTCCGAGGTTTGTTATTTAATTTGGCGATAAAATTTGATATATTTATCTTATTGTTAATCACGGTTGTACCACTTTTCTTTATTTGTGTGGCCGTTCGTCCTTGCATTAATATGCATTTAACATTTTCGATAAATTTCATGTCTACAATCATACATTTTGAAAAGTCATTTCAAGATCTCCATTTGAATGTTCGCAACGACAGGCTACGTAGTTTACTATTACGAGATGTGTCATCCTCGGGACAAATATAGAATGACAATTTCCATGATATTGTTTCACTCTTCCTTAGAAGCCAATGTGTTATAAGACCTCCCTCATTCTTCAAGACCAGATCTAAAATAAACGGCTCACTTGTTGGTTCGACGGCATACTGATCTGAAAAACTATCTTGGATTTTCGTTCTACGAGCTGTACGAATAAGGCACTTTCCATAAGACCAGTAGAGCGGAAGTAAGGCCATTCGGCCCATCGTCTGGGATTTCTTTCTGTTGAGTAATATAAATGGCAGTAGTATTGTGGACTGACCTGCTCAATTTTGCTATTGCCGTTCACAATGCACTGAACTGGAAACACTCCTTTGTTTGTTTAGTGACTGTAACTAACGGCAAATATTGTGCAAGCTGCGTTTCTCAGCTGGGAACGGATTGTTCTATAAAGGGGCTCCGAGGGATCTCACACATTTCCAGTGAGAACTGCAAAGCGGATCAGTGGGCGAAGGTTCTTCCAAATAATGGAACGGCCGATAATTCTACAGATCAAAGACATTTACTATCCTGTTCTGGTAGCCATTGGTACTCCCGGTAAGCCAGAATAGCGTTCTGTATAATAGCTGTTAATATTTATTGTCACTTATTACCAGTGTCACTGGTAATGTAACAGAACAAGAATGTCCTCCTGGCAGATCTGTTTTTCTGGTCAATTAACGGTGAATAATAGCGCGAAGTGCCCACACAGCGGCAGGGGTGGGGGCTCTGCTGGACGGTGGAAGGAGAGAGTCAGGACACAGCTTTCTCTCGAAAAGAAGAGACGGCGAGACTATTCCCCGACACTCCAATAGTTTGATGAATCAAATGACAAAGCGGTTTTAAAATTTTATTATTTCAGGCACGTGAGAGGCATTAGCGTTGCCACCATTTGCTGTCCCTTTCTAATTGGACGTGAGTTGATGCTGGCGCATTTCCCATCACCTCATGGTATTATACATCCCTGACTACATTAATTTGATAATTTTACTGACTGCGGAAGAATTGCAAAACCATCCTGAAAAGTCGGCATTTTAAAGCAACGAGTTATAAAACACTCGGCTGGGAAAAAAGTTAAGGGTTCCACCAGATCCCACTCAGTTCCAGTGCACACGCCTATTACACAGGCGTGTTTCTGAATTATGTTATTTTCTCGCTCATTTGAATGATTTATTTGAATTGTCGTTTTTCCAATTATTGAGCTTTAATTTTGTTTGAATCTAATACTGCGAACCTTGTCTCCAAATAAATCACAGGGACTAAATGTGAAGTTTCATCACTTTCACCACTGGTCTTGTGTATTAATGCAGAAAATCGTGTCGCTGAACCATAATGTACAAGTTTATTTAAATTGTTTGTTTTTAGTGCATAGCACAGAAAGTGGACATTAAGAAATGTGTGAGAGAATTCCTTTGACACTGCCGAAAATAAATACGTTATAGAATCATCTAAGATTTACTTTCATAGCTTTTTGTAGCTGAACTCTTCCTGTTAGGTCCTCACATTGTATCATTTCTTTTCAAACTCATCTTCTCCGTGAGACCCATTTCCTTGTTTCCTGATTCTTCTTAGTCCGTCTAAATTGCTGATCAACAACTTCACTTGATTCTCCCCATGCTGGCTAATATTGTCAGTAACTGTCTTTCTTCCAATGAGACCGTTCGCTCCATGGTCAGCTTACTACTAAAAACAATCCTCTTCTTATCTAGTTCTTGCAAACTACGGCCTCGTCTCCAACCTCGCTACCTTTGAAAAGCCCCTGGACACATTGTCTCCTCTCGAAAGTGTGTCGACCTTTTTCAATCTCCATGTTTGAATCCCTCCAATAATGTTCAACTGCAGCTACAATATGAAAATAGATTCAATCAAAGAAACAAATCGCACCACATACGAATCGTCCATTCTATCGTTTCGCTCCGTGTCTGTCTGCAACCGTTGAAAACGTTTACCAAGCCACCTTCCTCCAACCTTCGATTCTGTCTTCTAGCTGATCAAGATAGTATTCTCCTCGCTCCAAAGACATTTAGGGACATTAAGGGGAAACATGTTCAACGATTAACACTACAATGACGTCACTGTGAAAAGCCCCTAGTCGCCACATTCCGGCGCCTGTTCGAGTGCACAGAGAGAGAATTAAGAACGTCCAATTCACGTAACAGCACGTCCTTCGGGATTTGTGGGAGGAAACCGGAGCACTCAGAGCAAACCCACGCACACACGGGGATAACTTGCAAACTCCACACAGCCAGTGATCCAAGCCTAGGAATCGAACCTGCGACCCTGGAGTTGTGATCAAAGAGTGTTATCCACTTTCCTACCGTACCACCACTCACTCCATCTCAGATGGAATAATGTAAATAAAACCGGTGGACGAACAAAGCCAATGTACTTGCAGAAGGAGGGCTGGGAGATGGTCGATGTTATCTGGGTACTTTTGCATGTATGGTTTCCTTCTCCTCTTTTCTTATTGTACTGTCACATGTAAACAAATTCAAACTCTAAAAACATGTAATATAATATGGGAAATCAATAATAACCAGTTGGGGTGGGGGGAAATTGGGTGGGGATGAGGGGCATATTGAGGGATTAGTTTACATTGATGTGGGGAGAGAGTGTTGGAGCGGTTATTCCTCTTATTGTTCGGTTTCTGTAAACTTTGTACAAGAAATCATTAAAATTCCAATACAAATATTAACAAAAGTCACACTAATTGAAATACCAACGCATGCGTGTTAATGGCCCCAGAATGGGTGGAATGAAGCATTCAAAAGCAACGCAGCCGAGTTGAGAATCTCCGAGTTCAGCTTGATGATGTCTGCCAAAGGAGATCGCTGTTTGCCCCTGCCGTTGCAGTGACAGCAACTGAGATCGCACCAGGGAGCGAATGTTAGAACATCGAACATACAGTGCAGAAGGTGGCCATTCCGCCCATCGAGTCTGCACCGACCCACTTAAGCCCTCACTTCCACCTTATCCCCGTAACCCAATCACCCCTCCTCACCTTTTTTGGGCACGAAGGGCAATTTAGGATGGCAAACCACCGTTGCGGTGTCTGCACGTCTTTGGACTGTGGGAGGGAACCTACGCAGACACGGGGAGAACGTGCAGACACCGCACAGATAGTGACCCAGCAGCGAATCGAATCTGGGTCTCTGGCGCTGTGAAGCCACAATGTTATGCTGTGACTGTGATATCGTCCTGCCCTAAAATAAGGTCACCGATAAATGGATGCTGGGGAAGATTTGACAAACATGTGATGGAGCACAGGGCACTTTTTAAAAAAGTTGGTACTACAGATTTTGCCATGATTTTATGCTTTCATCAAACAGGTTTTCCCATGATTTTCTATTTTCCAACATTCGTTTTTCAGCTCGCTGTTTTGATCTAAAACCGTGCATCGACGAAACGTCTAAAGGCACTGCTGAGATTTGAACTCAGAATCACCTGTTTATTAGACAGGCGCTTTAACCAACTAAGCCACAGCGCCGATTGTTATCCAATCCACTGGCCTGAGACGCGTTTCTGTTTTTTGCGGGAGTCATTCCATTCGTGATATCTTATCAGAGTGGACCTAGGGGTTACAAAAAAATAATTCGGAAGCCTGGCTGTTAGCTGGAAGACGGTGCAGCCATCAATAGTTTCGCAGAGGAAAGGCGGATACAAATGTGATCAGATGGAGGAACATGCATGGTATCTGGCATGGTGGCCAGGAGGGGAGCAGGAGGAAATCTGTGTGGATTTTGTTTTTTCACGTTATTTCACAGGACATCAGTGTCACTGGTTACTCCCGCATTTTCGTTGTACATCCCTAATGTGAAGAGGGTTTTGAAGGAAACAGCTTCAAGTGGCTTCAAGTGATGGCATGTCAAATTGAAGCGTAGGTTAGGAATGGGTTTGTAATCTAACAGGGGCATGAAAAGTAATATTTTTAACATTAAGGAAATAGGTGTCCACGAACTCATTGTACCTGGTTCAAAAGCAGCAGCTTCACAACACAAATGAAAATAATTTGAAAGCAGATTCAGAAGGGTGTGGCATTGAATTAAATTGGGACTCCAAGAATTCTGAGGAATAGCCAGTACTTTGTTTAAGGTCGCCCTTGTCGGTGGGAATGGATAATAGAATCATTGTTTGCATGCGAATAAAGAGGAAATCTCATTCAGCACACAGGCTGATGGAAATGGGTGTAACATACCTATTGCAGAAAGTCTGGAGTAATTTGGAAGCCTTGTAGAACTAGGATCGTAAATGGCTGGCGAGAAGCGCGAAATAAGGCGAGAGGCATAAATAAGCAATTGAAGCCACAAGGGCAGGGGACACAAAACAATGACGGACAGCATTCTCCGTGGGCCGACGGCGATGTCTGGAAACGCGATTGGGTGGAGAATCTGTCGTGAAGCGAAACTCCCGGCTGGTGCCGGGCGCCCACCAGAATGCTCTGCTCCAGTGCGTCAACAGCAGCGACCTAGTCCGCTGCGGGGGTGGGGGTGCGGGGGGGGGGGCATCTTCAAGTCTGCGGTGCAGCGCGAAGTGACGGGGGTGAACAACGGATGGCCTGATACCACCACCACCCCCGCCCGGCGTACCCACGTTCATCAATCGATGGCCTCTATTGCCGCAGCCTGCAAGACCGCCATCTTGCTGCCCACCTCACTGACCGCCATCAATGGCACATGGCCGTGCAGTGGCACCGGGCATATGGGTTCCCGCACCACACCGCCTCCATATTTCACCCCCAACCCTCCACTACACCAACTTCCCTCCCCAACTAACTGCCACTCGACGGCGGAGTAGCACGTGGCCCACCAATGGCAGCGGCTGCAATAGCCCCTGCAGGAGGGCACAGGATCGGTGCGTACCACTGGCATGGGTACCGCCGGCAGCAGAGGCGGGTGACAGTGCCAGAGGTCCCCATGGTGCTGGGCACCGACTGGATAAGGGGCATGGAGGGAAGTGTGCCAGGGGGAACGCCTGGGGTGGTTTTGCGGATGGGGAAGGGAGGTGCAGTGCAGCCTGCGGCCACGATGTAGGGCCTGGTCGGGCACGTGGGTACGGACAATGCTAACATATCTGGCTTTCACCCCCAGCAGTCAATGGACTTCGGAAAGCAACGAGGAATGGTGGTATTCATCCTGTTTTCGGCTAGCCTGGGGGATGCACTGAGGCAGTACGAGCTGGAGATGTTCGGGATGTTGGAGATGGACCCTGCTACATTGGATCCTGTCCCAGTGGAACAGGAGGCAGCCGGTGAGAATGGGGAGCTGACCGCCCAACAGGCCGAGCAAGAGGTGGGAATAAGGCAACGCATGAGACCTCGAGTGTTTCACAGCGCTTGTCGTTCGAGGACATGGCAGACCGGTCATGCCGTCGAAGACTCTGGCTGAGTAGGTGGACAGTGCAACACGTCTCCCAAGTCAGGATGCCGACAGCAACACGGGGGAATGTAAGAGGATACCTGCTCCTGGTGGCCGTCAAGGTGATGGTCGCCCTGAACGTTGACGCCACGGGATCCCTCTAGGCGCTGAGTGGGGACCTAACCGACATCTCACAGGTGCATTCATGCCGTCATGCTGGCCCTAAATTCCGGGGTGGCACAAATAGATCAAATTCGATGTGGACCATTCCTATCAGGTTGCCCAGGCAGTGAGTTTTGCCATCCTCGCCAACATGCCCAGGTCCAGTGGTGATCGACGGGATGCAAGTCCCTAATGAGAACCATCGCATGACAGGCCATTCTTTATAAACCTAAAGGGATCCACTCGATGAACCTGCAGCTGGTGTGTGACCTTAGATGCACATCTTGCACGACTGCAGTTGGTACACGGGAAATGTGCACCCAGATTTCATGCAAGAACACTCGACGGTTCCCGTCTTCTTCGTGAGATACCCCCGGCTGAAAGTTTGTTTTTTGGGCAACAGGGTTTAGCTGCTGCAGCAGTGACTGACGACGCCTATCCGGAAGCCCCAGACTGTCAGAGAGACCATGCAGCGACCAGAGTCCTGATCGAGCAGTGCTTTGACGTCCTCAAGATGTAGTTCAGTTCCCTGCACCGTTCTAGAGGAGCCCTCCAGTATAGCGATGGGAGGGAGGATCGCCGACATTGTGGTGGCCTGCTGCGTCCCCCACAAGGTCACGCAGCAGAAGGGTGACGTGCTGCAGGAGTATGTTGAACTCCAGGCCTGGGGCGAGGAGGAGGTTGTGGGTGAGCGTGCGGATGGTCATGGCATGGGGCCCCGGCAGGCACGGGAGGAATCACAACCTGTGTGCCAGAGCCAATGCGTCCGGTATGCTCTGATCGTCTGCAATTTCGCCATCCACTGGCCAAGGGCAAAGACACCACAACCCACACTACAATGTCTCCCTTGGCCACCGGCACACCCCACCCACTCCTGCACCCACTCCATGAAAGCTACCTGGCTCACGACGAGGTGCGGGCCCTGGGCTGGCACGGGCAGCCTGTCTAGCCCACGGGATGGAGGATGAAGGCAATCTGCTCTGCGATGAGCTCAGGAGCTCCACATCACGTGACAACGTCTGACTCCAGCCCACAGTAGTACTTACCACGGCCACCTAGGTGACCTCTGCATGAGAGCTGGCCATTCCATCACGTGGTCCAAAGATTCCAAGGGCTGGCGGACGTGGGGCTGGAGTGGTGGGTGGTGGGTGGGTTGGGGGTGCGACCCCAGAGCGGTGAGCACTCCCTGAACCGCGGTCCCAGGGCCAACCCCCCCCCCCCCCCCCACCCTCAACCTCTACACATTTCCACCCGCGCGCCCCGCTTGCCCTCTGCGTCCACCCCAGTCCAGCCTTTCCATCCCAGTGCACCGAGGCAGGTTATAACATTCTGCAGAGATCTTTAATGTGCAAACAGATATGGTGGATTTTGCCCTAGCCCTTATCATTAAACTGTGCCCTGCACCCGTGCCAACTTAATAGTGTCCACTTTTCTAGCTATACAGACCCTAACGCTATGCCTAGGTGATCCTCAGGTGGTACATCAGGAGTGGAGGATACCTGCTGTGATTCCTGCCCTGTGACCTAGTTCCCCTTTGGTGGCCGCCTTCTAGGGCGACCTGGCCTGAATGGGCCCGGCTGCAGCTCGGGTCTCCTACGAGGCGTGGCACCGCCCTGTTCTACCCGTTGCCCATGTGATACACCAGGGAGAGGAAGGGGAGTGGGGGGGGGGGGGCAGTCCGATGTGCTTCGGTGTTCCGGCACATCCCCTGCGGGAGTCACTGACACAGATTCCACCACTTCCTCCTTCCTTAAGGTGCCCGTTGGTCCATGGGCTAATCTATGGAATGGCGCTGCGAGCGGAGCTACATCCTGAGGCTGCCCTGCTACCTGACACTGCCAGTCCTGGAAGCTGCTGCCGCCTCATCCAGGGTCTTAATGCTCTCGGTCATGGACGATAGGGAGTGGACCACCTTGTTCTGGGATTGCACCATGTCATGCTGTGACTGGGCCATCTCCCTCTGTGTGCAACGTCGGTAAGCCCCTGGAAATTCTGTGTACGCTCTCAACCATTGCCCATTGCGACCAGTGCAAGCAACAGTGCACAGCTACAATATCTAAGTGGCCTTGGCACATAGTTGCCTGTGATAGTGCCGCCCTGCCCTGGTCCTTCGTCACCGCCTACACAAAGATTCCTGGTCCATGTTTACCCTGACCCATTTGCTGAAACCTTCACCCCCCAAGCCCTCCACCATGGACGCCACCCGTGCAGTGTTGGCCTGGGTGGCACAGATGGTCGCACCATCTCCTGCTCCATCAAGCGGATGGTGTCCTCCAACTGCACCTGCAGATGCGGTATGATCACCGTTAACCCCTCATGTCGTGCCTGGTTCTACGACTGCAGCTCCGCAATCGATGGGGCTTCCTTATCCAGAAGCCCAAACCCCATCTGAAAGGCAGCTAGTCTATGGATCGGCTCGCACTCCCGACCGTCAGTCTGCGTACCGGTGCATGTCGTAGTGCCCCCCAGGAGCCTCTTCACTGAGGTGGCGAACTGATGTCAGGGTCTCGGAGGGGTTGGAGATATCTCTGACGATTAATCAGTGTTATTGCTGGACTCGAGCTCCGGGGTGTCCTGAGGTGCAGGTCGTTGACTCCCAGCTATGGTGGTATCATCCTAGTCGCAGCCTGGCACCTGGGTGTCTGGCTGTTGCTGGGGTCTCGGGCGGGGGCACCATAGGGGCCCGCTCCTTCGCCAGAAGCTCCTTCAAGACACGAGAAAAGACATATGATTGCCGAAAGAACAGAAGGTCCTAAGCTCAAATCTTCATGACACTTTAGCCGATGCATGTCTTTAAGTCAAAACAGCGACATCGACAGGAATCTGGACAAGCTCTGTAGTCCGAAAGGATCAAAGTTAACCCTGTTATAGTCCAAATGTCGTACCTCCCCCACAGGATCATCTGTCGCTTGTTCTCTTCTGCAGTTTTTAATACTACTATCAGTACTCCCGCTGATTCGATAGGCTAAATGGCCTAGTTTGGTTCCAATATCTTACAGTCATATTATCTTTAGGGATGCTGTAAAGGTGATTTGCACACATTTAGAAAGAAAAGGGACAAAGTAAATAAGTGATTTCAACCCTTGTCAAACTACATTACTATATTGAAATGACCAAAATTTAAAAATAATTGCCACTGAATTGTCTGAAGTGGGTTCTTCCAAGATGTTATTAAAACAAAAACATTATCCATTATTCGAACTGAATAATCGTCATTTCCCTGACTAATTTCTTACTCCTCAGGTCAATGTGGCAGGTCAGGGGCAGCACGGTGGCGCAGTGGTTAGCATTGCTGTCTGACGACGCCGGGGTCCTAGGTTCTATTCCTGCTCTGGCTTACTATCCATGTGGAGTTTGCACATTCGCCTCGTGTTTACGTTGGCTTCGCCCCCACAACCGAAAAATATGCAGTGTAGGTGGATTGGCCACGTTAAATTGCGCCTTAATTGGAAAAAATTAATTGGGTATCCAAAATTAGAAAATTTATACATGGCACGACAGATGCCACTGATGTCTACATAGTGGCGAAAAATACTTGTTTATTCTTGAGGTAAAATCAGAAAAAGGGCAGGATGGGGAAGTAAAGAGGAGAAAGGGTTCGAAAAGGGGGCATAAGATAGGGCAAAGGGTGGGGAAAATATATACAAAGAAAGACAAAAAATAAATAAAAGGGCTGCAGCTAATAATATGATGTTGGTGAATTCGACGTTGAGACCAGAAAGCTGTTGTATGCCTAACCGGAAGATGAGATTCTGTTTCCAGTCTGCGTTGAGCTTCACTGGAACATTGCAGCAGGCCAAGGACAAACATGTGGACGTGGGAGCAGGGAGTGTGTTAAAATGGCAAGCAACGGGAAGGTCAGGGTCCTGAATGCGCAGAGACCGAAGGTGCTTGGCAAAGTGGTTCTTCCTCAACCTTGATTTCCCACCTACAGTTGTTGGCAGGGCCCTCAACAGCGTGCGGTCCGTCACCCGCGCCAGTATCCCCTCCCCCTCCCCACCATCCCAGAATAAGGACAGAATCCCCCTCGTTCTCTCATTTCCTCCCACCAGCCTCGGTATGCAAAGCATAATCCTCTACCATTTTCGCCAACCCCAGCGTGATACCACCGCCAAATGTATCTTCCCTTCAGTCCTTCTGTCAGAATTCGGCAGAGACTGTTCCATCCGGTATAATCTAGTCCACTCCTCCACCATACCCAACACCTCTCCCATCACCATGGCACCTTCCCGTGCAATCGCAGAAGGTGTAACACCTGTCCTTTTACCTGGTTGAACATCCCAGCTCACAAACACTCATTCCAGGTTAAGCCGCGTTTAAATTGCACCCCATTCAGTTTGGTCAATCGCATTTGCTGCTCACTAGTGGTCTCCTCTATATCCGAGAGACCAAACGTAGACTGGGTGATCGCTTTGCTGAGTACCTGCATTCTGTGTGCATTCAGGACCCTTAGCTTCCCGTTGATTGCCATTTTAACACAGGGCCCTGCACCCATGGTCACGTGTCTGTCCGTGGCCTGCTGCAATGTTCCAGTGAAGCTCAACGCTCAACTGAAGGAACAGCATCTCATCTTCCGATTAGGCACGCTACAGCCTTCCGGTCTCAACTTAAAATTCGACAACTTCAGATTATTAGCTCTACCCCACCTCGACCCATTTGCTCTCATTCCATTTAATTTCAACTTTATTTTACCTTTCATTTCTTTCTTGTCTTTCTTTATAAATAGTTCTCCCCCCCCCCCCACTCTTTCCCCCTTCGTTGTCCCTCCTTTCCTTACGTTTTCTCCCCTTTGCTTCCCCTTCCCCATTTTTCTCATTTTACCTCCCTCCCTGCAATGTCCCCCGTTCCCCCACATCTACATCTCACAGTTTACCATCTGATTTTAATTTCTCTGCTTTTTGGCCTTTCATCCATTTTATTCTCTCTGGGGACGGCCATTAGCACTCCTTTCCCTTGGTTTCTGTGGCTATTACTCATCTTCCATTCCCTCACCCTGCAATATAAGTATCTCCCACTTTCTATGCCTTTTTTGTTTGACAAAGGTTCATCGAGACTCGAAACGTTAGCGCGTTTCTCTCCTTACAGATGCTGCCAAATCTGCTGGGAGTTTCCAGCATTTTTTGTTTTGGCGAAACACTACTTGCTACAGGTCTCCTTTCGGAAAAAGACCATTCGATCGCTACTTTCTGTCTTCTATAACCAAGCCAGTTCAGCATTCACCTAGCTCCACCCCCCCCCCCCGCCCCCCTCCCCACCCCACAACTCATGTGAGTTTAGTTTTTGTACCAGTCTGCCATGAGGGAACTTGTCAAACGCCTTACTAAAGACCATATAAACTATACCCAAAGCCATTCCCACATCAGTTTTCTTTTTTACCTGTTCGTAAAACTCATTCAAGTTGGTGAGACATAAACGTCCCCACACAAAACCGTTCTGCTGGTCACTAACTAATGCATTTTCCTCCAAATGCGCATTTACCCTGTCCCTCAGCATCTTTTCCAAAAACGTCCCCACCGCTGATGTCAGGCTAGCCGGCCTATGATTTGTTCGATTTTCCCTGCTTCCTTTCTTAAACAAGGGAACAGCGTTGGGTATTCATTCTCCAGTTCTCTGGAACCTCGCCTTTGGTCAAAGAGGATGTGAAGGTATCTGGCAAGGCACTAGCTATATCTCCCCTTGCCTCCGGAAGTAACCTGGCATGGTTCCAGTACGGCCCCGGGGACTTGTATACCTTAATGCAAATGAGGATACTTAACACTTCCTCCTTTGATATGGAGACGTTCTCAAGCGCGTGCACACACCTATCCCTGACCTCCAACTCCGTCATGTCCTTCTCCCTGGCGAATACTCAAAGTACTCATTAAGAATTTCAATTTCACTCAGTTCATCTGGTTGTACGCATAACCTTCCTCCATTGTCCTTGAGCGGGCCTACACTTTCTCTTGCCACCCTCTTGTTTCGAATATATGCCTAAAAGCCTTGGGATTCTCGTTGATCATGTTTGCTGAAGATATTTCATGGCACTTTGTAGCCATCCTAATTCCACGTTCAAGTTCCTTCCTACTTTCACTGTAGTCCTCAAGGCTTCGTCAGTTTTTAGATGCCTAGGCCTAGCGTATGCTTCCTTTTCACATTTGACTAATCTTACAATTTCCCTTGTCATCCATGGTTCCCGAATCTTGGCATTTATATCCTTTATTTTGGCGGGGACATCCGACACTTCAATCAACTGGCCTTTAAAAAATCTCCCACGTGTCAGACGTGGATTTGCTGCCAAATAACCGCTCCCAATCCACATTCCCGTCATTGCTGCTCAATTTGGATATAATTGGCCCTCACTCAAATAAGCACCCTCACCCGGCGCCACTCTTGTCGTTATCCGTGACTACCCAAAATCTTCTGAAATGATAGTCGCTAAGACCAAAATGCTTCCCCACTGAAACGTCAATCCCGTGGCCTGGCACATTCCCCAATATCAAATCTAGTATGGCCCCTTCCCTGGTTTGAATATCAACATACTGCATCAAATAGCCCTCCAATTGTTAGGTGGACACATCTAACAAATTACTCTCCCTCCGGGCACCTGGCTGTAAGGGATTCTTAGTCAATATGGAAGTTAAAGTCCCCCGTCGCAATTACCCTGTGTTTTTCACACCTTTCAGTATCTGACTACACAACTGCTCCTCTGTCTCCTGCGGGGGATGCTCAATGTTACTCCGAGCATTGTGATTTCACCCTTTTTATTCCTAAGGTCAACCCATAATACCGCACTGCACGATCCCTCCAATGTGCCCTCCCTCAACACAGATGTGATCTGCTCCCTATTCAGCATTGCAACTGCCCAACCTCTTTTGTTTCCCCTTCTGACCCGTCTAAAACAACGATACCCGGAATGTTAAACTGCCAGTCCTGTCCCTCCTTTAACCTGTCTTTGTATTTGCAATTGCATCATAATTCCATCTCGTAATCCAGGCTCTCAGTTCGTCTGTTTTACTTGTTATAGTTCTTTCATTCTGCACTGTACTACAGGCGCGCTGGGCCCTGCCCCGAGCCTCTGCCTGCTCTTACTCTGAACCGTGTTCATCTCAGTCTCACTTATTTATCCCCAGTGTGCTTCCCAATTGTAGGTCCGATTTTGATGAAATCTAAACCACTTCCATTTCCGAGGTTTGTTATTTAATTTGGCGATAAAATTTGATATATTTATCTTATTGTTAATCACGGTTGTACCACTTTTCTTTATTTGTGTGGCCGTTCGTCCTTGCATTAATATGCATTTAACATTTTCGATGAATTTCATGTCTCCAATCATACATTTTGAAAAGTCATTTCAAGATCTCCATTTGAAAGTTCGCAACGAAAAGCTACGTAGTTTACTATTACGAGATGTGTCATCCTCGGGACAAAGCTACATAAATATTTTTCAATATAGAATGACATTTTCCATGATATTGTTTCACTCTTCCTTAGAAGCAAATGTGTTATAAGACCTCCCTCATTCTTCAAGACCAGATCTAAAATAAACGGCTCACTTGTTGGTTCGACGGCATACTAATCTGAAAAACTATCTTGAATTTTCGTTCTACGAGCTGTACGAATAAGGCACGTTTCCATAAGACCATAAGACATAGGAGCGGAAGTAAGGCCATTCGGCACATCGTCTGGGATTTATTTCTGTTGATTAATATAAATGGCAGTAGTATTGTGGACTGACCTGCTCAATTTTGCCATTGCCGTTCACAATGCACTGAACTGGAAACACTCCTTTGTTTGTTTAGTGACTGTAACTAACGGCAAATATTGTGCAAGCTGCGTTTCTCAGCTGGGAAAGGATTGTTCTATAAAGGGGCTCCGAGGGATCTCACACATTTCCAGTGAGAACTGCAAAGCGGATCAGTGGGCGAAGGTTCTTCCAAATAATGGAACGGCCGATAATTCTACAGATCAAAGACATTTACTATCCTGTTCTGGTAGCCATTGGCACTCCCGGTAAGCCAGAATAGCGTTCTGTATAATAGCTGTTAATATTTATGTGTCACTGGTAATGTAACAGAACAAGAATGTCCTCCTGGCAGATCTGTTTTTCTGGTCAATTAACATGGTGAATATTAGCGCGAAGAGCCCACACAGCGGCTGGGGGGGGGGGGGGGGGGGGGCTCTGCTGGACGGTGGAAGGAGAGAGTCAGGACACAGCTTTCTCTCGAAAAGAAGAGACGGCGAGACTATTCCCGACACTCCAATAGTTTGATGAATCAAATGACAAAGAGTTCTTAAAATTTTATTATTTCAGGCACGTGAGAGGCATTAGCGTTGCCACCATTTGCTGCCCCTTTCTAATTGGACGTGAGTTGATGCTGGCGCATTTCCCATCATCTCATGGTATTATACATCCCTGACTACATTAATTTGATAATTTTACTGACTGCGGAAGAATTGCAAAACCATCCTGAAAAGTAGGCATTTTAAAGCAACGAGTAATAAAACACTCGGCTGGGAAAAAAGTTAAGGGTTCCATCAGATCCCACTCAGTTCCAGTGCACACGCCTATTACACAGGCGTGTTTCTGAATTATGTTATTTTCTCGCTCATTTGAATGATTTATTTGAATTGTCGTTTTTCCAATTATTGAGCTTTAATTTTGTTTGAATCTAATGCTGCGAACCTTGTCTCCAAATAAATCACAGGAACTAAATGTGAAGTTTCATCACTTTCACCACTGGTCTTGAGTATTAATGCAGAAAATCGTGTCGCTGAACCATAATGTACAAGTTTATTTAAATTGTTTGTTTTTAGTGCATAGCACAGAAATATGGACATTAAGAAATATGTGAGAGAATTCCTTTGACACTGCCGAAAATAAATACGTTATAGAATCATCTAAGATTTACTTTCATAGCTTTTTGTAGCTGAACTCTTCCTGTTAGGTCCTCACATTGTATCATTTCTTTTCAAACTCATCTTCTCCGTGAGACCCATTTCCTTGTTTCCTGATTCTTAGTCCGTCTAAATTGCTGATCAACAACTTCACTTGATTCTCCCCATGCTGGCTAATATTGTCAGTAACTGTCTTTCTTCCAATGAGACCGTTCGCTCCATGGTCAGCTTACTACTAAAAACAATCCTCTTCTTATCTAGTTCTTGCAAACTACGGCCTCGTCTCCAACCTCGCTACCTTTGAAAAGCCCCCTGGACACATTGTCTCCTCTCTAAACTGTGTCGACCTTTTTCAATCTCCATGTTTGAATCCCTCCAATAATGTTCAACTGCAGCTACAATATGAAAATAGATTCAATCAAAGAAACAAATCGCACCACATACGAATCGTCCATTCTATCGTTTCGCTCCGTGTCTGTCTGCAACCGTTGAAAACGTTTACCAAGCCACCTTCCTCCAACCTTCGATTCTGTCTTCTAGCTGATCAAGATAGTATTCTCCTCGCTCCAAAGACATTTAGGGACATTAAGGGGAAACATGTTCAACGATCTTGCCAGCGAATTTCGCAGGAGGCAACAGAAACTTTTTATAAGGATAACGCTGTTCAAGTTACGCGTGTGGACATTCAAAAGACATTTGTTATAAGGCCACACAACAGACTTGTGAGTAAGGTTGTATCTCCTGGAATAAGAGGGACAGTTGCAACGTGGATACATAATTTGTTGAGCGAATAGAAAAATAAAGTGATTAGTGGGTGTTTTATTAGCGTTAATAATGGGGGCATTGAATAAAAGAGCAAGGAGATTATCCTGATTTTGTGTCAGTCACAATTTCTGCTTCAGCTAGAATATTGCGTCCAGTTCTCGGTGCAGCGTTTCTGGAAGAATGGTGCATGAGAATGATTCCAGGGATGAGGGACTTCAGTTACCAACGTAGACTAAAGAAGTTAGAACTGTTTTCCCTCGAGAACAGAAGGTGGTAAAGGTGGGGGAAGGTGGGAATGGAGTGGATTTGAGTAACACTGAAAATCATGACGGTTCTTGCGAGTAGACTGGGAGGACTTGCTCTCACTTGTGGAGGAATCGAGAATGAGAGGATATCGATTTGAAGTAATTCGTAAAATTAAAAGGTGACATGAGGAGAAACTTCGTTTTATATTCAGCGTATGGTTAGGGTTGGAGTTCACTGTCCAACATTGTGGTGAAGGCAAGTTCAATTGAAGAATTCAACGTAGAATTAGACTGTTATCGGCAATGTCCGAATATTCAGGTCTACATGTAGAAGGTGGAGAATGGCATGAGGTGAATTAGTAATTTGGAGAGCCCATACAGTCACGATGGCTCATGTGGACTCTTTCCATGCCGAAACTCATCTCTGATTCTTATTTATTTAATAATCGCCAAATTTTCAATTGGAAAGCTTTCTATTCCCACATCTGCACCGTTCCGTCTGATGTCGACCTCAGACGAGGTCGCCCTTCCCCTTCCCATCTACAAGTTGCTCCACGTAGATATCATCCAAAAATGCATCAACTGCTTGATGAGAGCCAACCCTCCATTGTAATCCCGTCTCTCATCAATTATTTCTGCTTAAGCTGCAGCTTTCCTGAATCGTACTGCTATGGAAACAAATTAAGACTTCTGCTGTTGCATTTTTAAAACGTATCTTTATTGGATTGTTTTTTTTTACAGATATCGCCACAAAGTAAAAAGAGAAAGTTGTAGTCACTGCAACAGGTGCAGCACAGAACAAGAATAATTGCAAACATTAGAAGAAATAAGACAAGATATGCTCAGGACAGTATCCCCCATCATGTTCCATCCACGGATGTACGAACTGTCTATAACCAATGCAGGATATAGTCAACAACGTAAAGATACATAATACCCCACATTAGAAAGTAAAGCAAATCTACAATAACCCGAGCACTAGGGGGGAAATTAAACCTTCAAATACAATCCAACCCCAACCATGCCCAGGACAGAATCAAAATCAATCGTATGACTGCAACATTTTTCCGAAAGGGCTGGCGCCAACAAGTCCAAGTTATTCTCAGAATCAGAGAACAGGAAAAGAGTGGATACCAGAGAGACTAGAACCAACCCATCTGATCCCAGGTCAAGATTCATAACACCACACGTGAAATGTCCAACAGTCAGAAGGGAATAGACCACCCGACCGCCAAGCATACAACGCCCCCCCTCCCCCCCCCCCGCCCCCCGCCGCCCCCGCCCCCGAGAGCTGGTATTTAAGGAAGGATAACCTTTTGAAAAAAGCCGAAAGTGCAGCGCCGCTCCTGGGAGGTAGCTGTCAACACTCCCTCTGGAAAGGTCAGCCAAGGAGGGAGCGTCGAAACACCACAACCCACCACCCCTCCACTGCCCCGCCCCCAGCGCCAGGGAACCTACCCCAAAAAACAGGACCACCCAGGAAAAAAGAAACGAGCACACAAAGTGGACCCACTCCTGAACGTCGAGACTCAGCCATCTACAACATACACCAGAGACAAACAGGGAAAAGGTAAATATAAAATACGAACCACAGTGGAAGATTCACTTCCGCGGTCTCTCGGGAAAGAAAAAAGGGAGAGATGAAGAACCATCAGAACTAATTACGTAACAGGAAATCGGCATCCAACCCACACACCACCAGAGACACACCAACGAACAAGCAACGCTAGCCAATCAAGCCACAAGTGAACATCACACATACCTCAACTTAAATGAAGCAGGTTATCGACAAGGCAACGGCACTCCGCCCATCCCCAAATCTTCACACACCCGAGTATCAAACCGAACATCCCGCGCTCCCACTGAATGGGTTCCTGAAATGGACCACACGCCACCGACCACGGCGAACGACCTGACCTAACCCAGCACGGATCTCCAACTCAACTCCAACCTCTACACCAGCTGAGCCTACACGTACAAGTCGTATCCAGGGCAACACAATACATCTATTGCGCCAAAAAAGGAAGTATAAACCCTTTGGCCGTTGCCACGAGTAGATCGCAGTCCATAGCACGAAGAACCCTCAAGAGTCCCATAAGATAGGCGTCAAGGTTGGGAGGGCCATTTCTGCTCCCCCATCACCAAAAGCACCACCCGTCAAATGTGGTCAGGCAAGAGCCAGCACCAGAACCGTGATCGCCCATATGGTAGGGAAAGAAAAACCGAGGGAGGGGACCGGATCACGGAAGCAGCTGCCAATCAAAGGATATCAAGGCCCCCCTCATTCCGCCGTCCGAAACCATTGAACCAAATCCCCTTTTGTAATAGCGGACCTGACACTCTATTAGTTGCAATAGCAGCAACAAAAACTAACCAGAGAGACCTGTATGAAGAGAAAAGTCAAGCACGCCCCGAAGGTAGAGTCAAAGACAACCCATTCCTCACCAGGGGACGGGCCAGAGAAGATGAAAGCACGGATTCTGAAAACCAAAACCGAAAGAAAAACCTGAAACGGATTAGCTCTAACTATTCTCAGATACAGCAAGCATGAACTAACTCAACCAAAGCCAGCCGTCCACCCTGCTCCCAGGGTCGGTTGTTGTCATTTTCCCTTTAAACGAGGCGGGGGAGACAACAAGGGACACCACCCTCGCTACACCACAGGATTCGCCAGACGTTATAACGCATGGTGACCTCTAGGATTGAATTTTTAAACAAATTCCACTCCCCATATTCGGCTCAACATGATACGAAGTTGTTAAATCAGAATAACCGAAGGCACAGCTGATCACACCCCGATTATACACGCCCCTGTATGAAAGGAAATGCATCACGGCGCAAATAACAATACGGGGCAACAGGGAGCACTGTTAAGGACTTCAACTGAAATGCAAGACAATCCTCAGGATAAATACTTCTTCATGTACGCACGATGGCAGCAGAATCTGGGATGAAACTAGACCATTGAGCACTCTTCAGGATCTTACAATGATTCCAACGATCGGAGCACGACGCAACATTATTTCCACCACGCCATCGCTCCAAAATGCATACAGCCTTGATTCTGCCGGGGGAGGTGACTCGACCAGTTCCCCCTCAGGACGACTATCAGGAATAGGACAAAACGGGAGTCATCAGAATACCAAACCGACCCCTGGCATCTTGGACAGAATATGTTGTGCACGGCATCACGGTGGCGCAGTTGTTAGCACTGCGGCCTCAGGGCACCGAGGCCCCAAGTTCGACCCCGGCTCTTTGTCACTGTCCGTGTGGAGTTTGCACATTCTCCCCGTGTTTGCGTGGGTTTCGCATCCACAACCCAAAAGATGTGCAGGATAGCTGGGTTGGCCACGGTAAATTGCCCCTTAATTGGAATGAAAATATGAATTGGGCACTCTAAATTTATTTTTTTAAAAGGGAAAGAATATGTTGTGCATCATTAGCAACTCCCACCGCCCCTCTCCGTGGTTAGTCACCAGAATCTCGGTTTCAAGAAGGGTGTGTGTCGTCCTGCTTTAGCATTCCCCAACCAGAATCCGAACGGCCCTGGTCTTTTCTGAATGAAACATGCATGAAGGCTATTAAATGTTCAATGATTCATTTGTTTCGAAAGCAATGCCATAAATGCTTACCAAACTTTCTAAAAAGAAACTGTCCCCCAAATTCTGTACATCGCCCCACAATATATGATGAAATTTATCTGAACGTCAGTCTGATGTAATGCCTTTCTCTTTCTTACAGTGAACGTGTTGACAATAGTGACCCTCTGCAGAGGAAGGTGCAACCTTTCCAAAAGTATCTCTATCTATATGGTGGCCATGGCAACAGCGGATCTACTGGCCACAATCAACCAACGAATTGCGCACCAGATATTCAGGGAACGGTTTCCACATTCATTTCTTTCCTACACTGTAATTTGGAAGATTACGTTGTACTTGACTGGGAGCAACGTGGGTCTGTCGGTGTGGTTTACAGTTGGTTTCACATTTGACCGGTTTGTAGCTATATGTTGCCAGAAACTGAAAACCAGGTATTGCACAGTGAGAAGTGCGTCCATTGTTATAACCATTGTTTCTGTGCTAATATGTGCAGAGACTATTCCTTTTTGGTTTGCATTTGAACATAAGAAAATAATTAATAATGTTCCCTGGGGGATTATTCCCAGTGCGGCCTTTTTTAGATCTCCTGCAGGTGGGCCCTACTTCAGATTACAAAGTGTTTTATTTTCCGTCATCCCCTTTGCTTTAATGCTGCTGTTTAATTGTTTAATTATCAGACGCATTGTAGTCACCAATATTGCCCGCATTCGACTCCGGTCTTCTGGGATAGGGAATAAGTGCGACCCAGAGATAGAGAGCCGAAGGAAATCCATTATTTTGCTCTTCGCTGTGTCGGCTAATTTTATATTGTTGAGTCTGCCATCGATGGCCAGTCAGTGGGCTGACGCCCTGGTCATACATAGTCGACCTGTTTATACAGATTCTGCGTACATTGCCTTTAAAGTCGGAGATATGCTCACCCAATTGAAGTCTTGTACAAACACATGCATTTATGCAGCCACACAAACGAAGTTCAGGGAAGAGCTTGTAAAACTCGTGAAATGGCCTTGGGTATATATTTTTTCATTTGTTAAAAATATGAACAATCAAACCCAAACTTCCTGTCCTCGTTAGAACACCATAACTGCCCATGATACCATATGGAATGGTCACCTGTCGTAAAGCGATAGCTGTTGTGAAAATCAGCAGACATCAGAAATCATTTCCTGAATTTAGAGCCATGTGTTTCAAATGGCCTTCATTTCCCACGAGTAACAGAAGAATGTCCTGTCTCCAGATCAGTAGCTAATAATGAGAGAGCAGGGAATTGGTCCATCGATGTGGCATTAGGTTATTTGTTGTAGTTATTAACTTTCCTCTCAATTAGGCTTCAAAATGTTGGTATTTTGTAGCAGGGAACAGATTATTCAGACAAGTTAAATCTTGTGTATCTTCAATGATGCAAATAGCTTTAATAAGCATCAACTTTCATTTATCTTCATGTTCGCTTCATTTCGATATTTGAATAAATTATGTCTCTGCGATTTGCATCATGCATCAGTTCTTCAAGGAAGTTCTCCTACCATTCATTCTAAACTTTCCCAATATGGATTATTCAATTTCCGGCTGTTAGCTTTTGCACGTTCAACTCTCTGCACCTGCCTAGCCAGTTATAGAAAGATGCATGTAGGAGAAGTAGGCCATTCATTCTCTCGAGCCTACTCTACCACAATTAATATAATCACATTTGACCGACTAACTCAACACCTCATCCGAACTCTTCACATATCCTTCATGTCTTTATTGTCCATAAATACATCTAATTATTCTTCAACACATTCACTGACTTGGTCCCCACAGACTTCTGCAGTAGAGAATTACACAAGTTCACAACCATCTGAGTGAAGAGAAGTCCCCCATCTGAGTTGTAAATGGTCTACCCCGTATTCTGAGATTGCGAATCTTGCCAAATGTAAAGGAGTATGAGCGGCTGGGCAGCAGAGTGTACCATCTCTAAGCTGTACTGCAGGAACTCAGCAAGGTTCCTTTGACAGAACTTTCCAAACGCATGACCACTAGCATCTAAAAGGACAAGGAATAGTCAGACAGGGTATACACAAGGGAATCCAGGAGGATCCTAACACCCTACAGTGCAGAAGGAAGCCATTCGTACCATCGAGTCTGCACCGACTCTCCATAGGCCGCCTTCCACACCCTATCCCAATAACACATGAGCCAAACCTACGCAACACTGGAGGAGCAATTTAGCATGGTCAAACCACCTTACATATTTGGACTGTGGGAGGATACCGGACCACGCGAAGGATACGCACGCAGAGACGGATAAAAGACCGGAATACAGTTCTAACCACTGTACCACCATGCCGCCCTTCGATTGGTGTGCAAGCTACAAACAACTCAGACTCTATCATTTCCTTTCGGGGCATAATGGTGTCCCTAAGCACCTCGCATAAAATTACGTGTTTTATTTCTTATCATTGTAATGTAGGGAAACTCGACAATCACTTTGATTGCACGAAACAGCAACATGCTAATGACCATCAGGTTTAGTGGACTAAATATTGACAAGAGGATCCTAGTGTAAAACTATATTGATTTTCTGAAACGCTATGTTTTGGAATGCAGGATACAATCAGTGAAAGCAGACAAACAATGTCTGTGTGACTTTCTCGTTGATGCCTGGCGAGGTGTGGTGAATGTGGTGGTGAAAGGTTGAAGTGTCCAGACTGTACTAATAGATAAATATCGATATAGTCAATCTTTCCGCGATAAAGTTGTGAAAAGTGAAGCTAATAGAGGCAGATCTTAATACTTCTGGAAGTTATAATTTAATATTATCGCATTTTTCGTCGATGAGCTAATTTCATCAACTCTGTCATTTCATTGGATTGATTGTTCTGACGTCATAACGCAGCAAGAGTGTTTTGGTATTTAACATTTCTAACAATTGGATTTTTGGGGGGGGGGACAGATTAAAAGCAGGCGCGACATGGCCGAGCGAATGAACGTAGGGCCAGAACGATCTAATTCAACAGGAGGGAAAGGCGGAAAGGGCGCCGTTCGGAAGGTAATCAGCTGTATCACAGGCGCAGATGAGGAATGAGCAGGAAAACCTCTCGAATCTGTTGTACAGAAATTCCTAATTTTCTTTGTCAAACCAGTTTTTAACAATACTTGATATAATTTAGTCTCTCGAATCTGTCAGGTACAAATAGAAGTGATCATTCAGACTTTCGAAATGATTGCACTGGACAAGGAGTGAGGCATTAATTTTGTGGAGAGTGTTTCACAGAGGCAGGCTTAGATGAATCATAAATAAAAATGCCGAACGAACTCAGCATGTTTGGCAATATCAGTGGAGTGAGAAACCGATCTGTACCAAAATCAAAGGGAATCTAAACGTTAAGTCTGGTTCTCACTCTGCAGGTACCGCCAGACGTGCTGAGTTTATCCAGCATCTTATTCATCTTTTATTTCAGATTTAAAGCATCCACAGTATTTCGTTTTTATGAGACCAATAAGAGACTTGAACATAAAACACGGGTACACAGATGAGCCACTTAGCTCGTAGAATCTCTTCCACCATGTACTGAGGTTAGAACATAGAACATAGAACAATACAGCGCAGTACAGGCCCTTCGGCCCACGATGTTGCACCGAAACAAAAGCCATCTAACCTACACTATGCCATTATCATCCATATGTTTATCCAATAAACTTTTAAATGCCCTCAATGTTGGCGAGTTCACTACTGTAGCAGGTAGGGCATTCCACGGCCTCACTACTCTTTGCGTAAAGAACCTACCTCTGACCTCTGTCCTATATCTATTACCCCTCAGTTTAAAGTTATGTCCCCTCGTGCCAGCCATATCCATCCGCGGGAGAAGGCTCTCACTGTCCACCCTATCCAACCCCCTGATCATTTTATATGCCTCTATTAAGTCTCCTCTTAACCTTCTTCTCTCCAACGAAAACAACCTCAAGTCCGTCAGCCTTTCCTCATAAGATTTTCCCTCCATACCAGGCAACATCCTGGTAAATCTCCTCTGCACCCGCTCCAAAGCCTCCACGTCCTTCCTATAATGCGGTGACCAGAACTGTACGCAATACTCCAAATGCGGCCGGACCAGAGTTCTGTACAGCTGCAACATGACCTCCCGACTCCGGAACTCAATCCCTCTACCAATAAAGGCCAACACTCCATAGGCCTTCTTCACAACCCTATCAACCTGGGTGGCAACTTTCAGGGATCTATGTACATGGACACCTAGATCCCTCTGCTCAGCCACACTTTCAAGAACTTTACCATTAGCCAAATATTCCGCATTCCTGTTATTCCTTCCAAAGTGAATCACCTCACACTTCTCTACATTAAACTCCATTTGCCACCTCTCAGCCCAGCTCTGCAGCTTATCTATATCCCTCTGTAACCTGCTACATCCTTCCACACTATCGACAACACCACCGACTTTAGTATCGTCTGCAAATTTACTCACCCACCCTTCTGCGCCTTCCTCTAGGTCATTGATAAAAATGACAAACAGCAACGGCCCCAGAACAGATCCTTGTGGTACTCCACTTGTGACTGTACTCCATTCTGAACATTTCCCATCAACCACCACCCTCTGTCTTCTTTCAGCTAGCCAATTTCTGATCCACATCTCTAAATCACCCTCAATCCCCAGCCTCCGTATTTTTTGCAATAGCCTACCGTGGGGAACCTTATCAAACGCTTTGCTGAAATCCATATACACCACATCAACTGCTCTACCCTCGTCTACCTGTTCAGTCACCTTCTCAAAGAACTCAATAAGGTTTGTGAGGCATGACCTACCCCTCACAAAGCCATGCTGACTATCCCTGATCATATTATTCCTATCTAGATGATTATAAATCTTGTCCCTTATAATCCCCTCCAAGACTTTACCCACTACAGACGTGAGGCTCACCGGTCTATTGTTGCCGGGGTTGTCTCTGCTCCCCTTTTTGAACAAAGGGACCACATTTGCTGTCCTCCAGTCCTCTGGCACTATTCCTGTAGCCAATGATGACATAAAAATCAAAGCCAAAGGTCCAGCAATCTCTTCCCTGGCCTCCCATAGAATCCTAGGATAAATCCCATCAGGTCCCGGGGACTTATCTATTTTCAGCCTGTCCAGAATTGCCAACACCTCTTCCCTACGTACCTCAATGCCATCTATTCTATTGTAATCATCCAATTGTAACGTAACAGCAAATAGGAATGCTTTCAAGACAGAGAAGAAATAATGGTTTGGAAATTAAATCCATTGCCAATCATACAAGGGAGAGGTTATGTGCAGTGATATTTTCATACATATGTGTGCAATATTTTGTAAATTATATTTTGTCCAGTTCCACTGTTTTCTATTTATAGCTGACGATAGCGATGAAATCCGAAAACTAATGAACAGTTATAGTGACACGGAGTTAGAGGTCATTACCCAATTCTACCGTCAGAGATTGGAGGAGGCTATTTTAGAACTGGTGGAGAGCATTGCCTTGGCATTAATAGCAACAGGTTCATTGAGCAACGAGGAATATGGGGTATGTTGCAATCCAGAAGCTCAGTTATTGTACCATTTTTGGTTAATACAAAAATAGCAGTAATGAGGGTTCAGATGACGAGAAATGTAGAAACTTGTAGGGAACTGGCAACTGAACACTTCAGAGTAACCATATGAAGAACATTAGTCAGATTATTGGCAGATCTGAAACATTTATTTTGAAAACATTTGATTGCAGTCTTTATTTTATACACTGCACAGTAGATAAGGGTATGTGCAACGGGTGAAATATGCAAGATGTTTACATTTATATCAACCCACCCTCCTCCGGCCCGCCTTGGCTTCCCCCATGTCCCCCCCCCCCCCCCCCACCCCCAATTCCCGCTTCCCCCATCAGCACCACCATTTTTTGTTGCTTTAAGACATTTTCTTAGGTCTCTTATCATACAGTAGGCAATTCGCATCATTTACATATATGCAGTTCTTGCCCCTTTCCCACCACCCGCTTTGTCGATTGGTCCCCCACCCCACCAATCCTATTTTCTGTATTTCTTTGGGGGTCTGTTCTTTGTGGCCTTGCTCGATGCCCCGAATATCCGTTTCGACCATTGTGCAGCCTCTCCGCCCTCTCTCTCTCTGGCGTCCCTCCTCCCCTTCCTGGTCTGTTCCTTGCAATCTCGTTGGCTCCCGAATGCCCCCCCCCCCCCTCCTCGCGCCCTATTGGTTGTTCGTTTCGCACAGGTCCTGGAACAAGTTCTCCACGTTGTGTGGAAGACCGCCTTTGACCCTCGGATAGCGAATTGGATCTTCTTGAGGTGGAAAAATTCCGACAGGTCTATCAGCTAGTCTGCAGTTGTGGGTTGTATTGCTGATGCCAGACTAGCAGAATTTATCAACGGCGATAAGGGAAGGAAAGGCAAGGGTCCTGGCCCCTTCCCCATGTCTGCTTCTGGTTTGTCCGATACCCTGAAGACTGCCGCTCTCGAACACGACTTCACTCTCACCCACACAACCTTGCACATTGCCTCGGAAAATGCTGTCCAGAATCCGACGAGTCTGGAGCATGCCGAGAACATTTAGTTTTGGTTGACTGGGCCTATCTACCAACTTTCACGTTTGTCCTCACATCTCCAGGAAGAATCTGCTCATTCCGGTTCCTGTCAGTGCGCTCTGTGCACCATATTCAGTTGCATGAGGCTTAGCCTTGCGCAAGTGGATGTGGAATTAGCCCTGTTCAGTGCTTCGCTCCACAGTACCCAGCCTATTTCCATCCCTAGTTCTTCCTCCCATTTTTCCATGCTTCGTCCAGTGGAGAGCGTGCACTTTCTAGTAGTCGTCTGTGCAGGTCTCTCCTTTATTACCCATGTCCAGTAGCTCCTCTAGCAGTCTGTGTCTCGGGAACCGTTGCTGTGCTGTTGTCCCCTTGTGGAGAACGTTCTTAATTTGTTGGTGCCGGAGTTCATTGTGGTTAGATAGCTGCACTTTCTCTGTCGGTTCCTCTAAGGTCACTAGCCTGCCTACTGTATAAAAGTGCCAAACGGTCAGTATTCCACCGTCCGGTTTCTACCTTTTAACGGTGCCATCTAGCATGGCTGGCATGAACCTGTGGTTGCCACAGATGGGGGGGGGGGGGCATGGTGTACATCTCAGTAAGGCCGAACTGCTGCCTCATTTGGTTCCAGATTCAGAGGGTGGCTACTACCACTGGGCCTGATGAGTGCTTTGTTGGTGGAGATGGGAGTACTGCTGTGGCGAGGGCCCAGAGGGCCATCCCTGTACAGGAGCTCTCCTCCATCATCGCCCATTCCATGGCTGGTTCTTTCACCCATCAAATCATTCTTTCTGCCGTGGCTGCACAGTGGCAGTACTGTAGGTTTGGGATGGCCAGGCGCCCCATGTTCCTTCCTCTCTGCTGGGGTTTTTGGGTATCCTTGGGTTCTTCCCTCCCCCCTCCCCAAACAAGCGTCATAAACATTTTGTCGACCGTATTGAAGAAGGCCTTGGGGATGTAGATCGGTGTGGATCTGAACTGGAAGAGGAACCTGTGCAGTACGCTCACCATGATCGTCTGTACCGTCCCCGCTAGGGCGAGCAGGAGTGCATCCTATCTCTAGTCCTTCCTTACTCCTCCGCCAGACTGGTCAGGTTGCACTTATAGATTGTGTCCAATCATGGGCCAACTGGACACCCAGGTAGTGCAATTTTCATTGGGCAAGTTTGAATGGTAGTCCCCCCCAGCTCTTCTGCTCCTCCTCTCGGGTTCATCGGGAAGACCTCATTCTTGTTCAGATTGTGGTTGTAGCACGAGAAGGC
This sequence comes from Scyliorhinus torazame, assembly GCF_047496885.1. Lineage (NCBI taxonomy): Eukaryota > Metazoa > Chordata > Chondrichthyes > Carcharhiniformes > Scyliorhinidae > Scyliorhinus > Scyliorhinus torazame. The sequence continues at coordinate 102,775 of NW_027308421.1, forward strand.
TCCAAACTCGCTCAATAGCTTCATGAGCCCTTCAATGCTACTTTGCGGATTCGAGATGGGGAGCAGGTCATCTGCATAGATAGAGACTCTGTCTGCTCTTTGGATTACCTTCCAGCTTCTCGGCGCTTTGAAGATGATCACCAATGGCTCAATTGCCATGGGAAATACGAGCATGGACAGCGGGTATCCCACCCAGTGCCTCTGTGCAGCTGGAAGTACTCAGAACTGGCGGTGTTGATCCGTACGCTCGCCTTGCGGCGTTGGACAAGAGATTCACCATGAGGTGGCATGCCCAGTCCATCGACCAACTGTTTCATCACCAAGTCCCCATCGAAGGGCTCAGAGGTGTGCAGGCCCCGGTAGAAGGCTTTGAATGCATCATTTACCTTTTTGTTGTTTCGGCTACCAATCTTAGAATATAATCATAGAATTTACAGTGCAGAAGGAGGCCATTCGGCCTATCGAGTCTGCACCGGCCCTTGGAAAGCGCACCATGCTCAAGCCCATGCCTCCACCCTATCTCTGTAACCCAGAATCCCCACTTAACCCTTTAGGACACTAAGGACAATTTAGCATGGCCATTCCACCTAGCCCACACATTTTTGGACTGTGGGAGGAAACCGGAGCACCCGGAGGAAACCCACGCAGACACGGGGAGAACGTGCAGACCGCACAGACAGTGACCCAAGCCTGGCATCGAACCTGGGACCCTGGAGCTGTGAAGTAATTGTGCTAACCACTGTGCCACCGGGCTTCCCCAGAGTACTGGGCTAATGGTAAGATTCTTGGCAGTGTGGATGAGCAGAGAGATCTCGGTGTCCATGTACATATATCCCTGAACGTTGCCACTCAGGTTGAGAGGGTTGTTAAGAAGGCGTACGGTGTGTTAGCTTTTATTGGTAGCGGGATTGAGTTTCGGAGCCATGAGGTCATGTCGCAGCTGTACAAAACTCTGGTGCGGCCGCATTTGGAGTATTGCGTGCAATTCTGGTTGCCGCATTATAGGAAGGACATGGAAGCATTGGAAAGGGAGCAGAGGAGATTTACCAGAATGTTGCCTGGTACGGAGGGAAGATCTTATGAGGAAAGGCTGAGGGACTTGAGGCTGTTTTCGTTAGAGAGAAGAAGGTTAATAGGTGACTTAATTGAGGCATACAAGATGATCAGAGGATTGGATAGAGTGGACAGAGAAAGCCTTCTTCCTCGGACGGTGATGTCTAGCACGAGGGGACATAGCTTTAAATTGAGGGGAGATAGATATAAGACAGATGTCAGAGGTAGGTTCTTTACTCAGAGAGTAGCAAGGGCGTGGAATGCCCTGCCTGCAACAGTAGTGGACTCGCCAACACTAAGGGCTTTCAAATGGCCATTGGATAGACATATGGACGATAATGGAATAGTGTAGATGGGCTTTCGAGTGGTTTCACAGGTCGGCGCAACATCGAGGGCCGAAGGGCCTGTACTGCGCTGTAATGTTCTATGTTCTATGTTCTATGCCAGCAGGCGGCTAATCTTGTCTCTTTGTTCAGAGAAAGTCTCCCGTGTTTGGTGGATTTGGTGCACTGCCTTCCTGGTGAATAGCAGGTTAAAGTCCATTTGTAGCTTTTTCCTCTCTGTCACAAGCTCTTCAACAGGGGCCTCAGAGTATCTTCCATCGACGTCCACAATAGAGTCCATCATTTGCTGCTGAGCCGCCGTCTTCTTCCCTGTCCACTGCATCTTCTGGAGCTGCTGGGATTAGAGATCTGCCAGCCAATCAGATTAACTGGCAGCTCTCTGAGGTGGACTTTCTCCTGAATAAGGGGCCACTTGGAATGGTTGTTGGGATGAGTTGGCGGCTGACTCCTTGGATGGCAGGAAGGGAAACTCTGCCTTCCAAAATGTCCTGGTCAGTTGTCATTTCCTTAATTTATTCATTGAATTTATGAAGTGAGCAAATCATGCAATCGAGTTGGGTTTTAATAACAGCATGTATGCACATCGTGTTGCCATGAGATCCACTGTGGGTCCCACTCTCGCTATTATTTGCATTGGTTTCTACGAGAAACGTATGTTTGATGGAATGATCCTGAACACCTATTTCCAGCATGCCTTATCGGAGATAATTTTTCATTTAATCACAGCCTTCAGCGCATCCCAGAGCGTGGAGGGTGAGACCTCCCCGTTCCGGTTGTTCGTAACATACTCGTCTATGACCTGTGATGTCTTCTGACAGAAGACTTTGTCGGCCAAGAGGATCACGTCCAATCTCTTTGTGCGCGTTGGGCACGGAAAGTCTCTAAACTCACCTCCATGAGCATTGGGCGCGGTCGGTGATTACGATCTTGCAGTACTCTGCTCGAACTACCCCTGGAAGCACCCATTTCCCCACTACAAATAAGTAAATCCTGGTATCGACCTTGTGTACTTACGAGAAGAAATAAAGCACCATATCACCTGGGTGATTGAACTGCCATGCGTCCACAGCCACCATCTACTCCATAAATGTTCCCAGTTCTCTCGCCTTGCCTGACGTTTTCCCAGTTCTGGGGTTTGACATGTCTGTCAGTGGTCCTATACCCAATTAAAGTTCCACCACCACCAACACCAGCCCCCATGACCAGTCGGTGAGTATCTATGGCGGGGATTTCCGTAATGGTCTTCTTAACAAATTCTGTGCCGTCCACGTTGGGTGATTACATGTTGACTGGGACAACTGATGCCCCATCTAGGACACCGCTGACCATGACGTACCATCCCCCTTGGTCCGGAAGCGTCTTTGTCGCAGTGAGCATCATCCTCTTACTTACCAATATGACTACCTCCTCGCCCCCGTCTCCCGTCCCGTAATATGAATGGCATGTCCACCCCACTCATCTCTTTCTTAGCCAAGGTCGGTCGTGCTCCCTCAGGTGCGTCTCTTAGAGGAAACTACGTCAGCTTTAATAACGTTGAGGTGGACGACGACTCCGGATCTCTCCCCTGGGCCGTTAGGTCCCCTGACGTTTCAAGTGGCTATCCTGTTGAGGAGTTTTGTCGACCGCCCCCCTCCTGTGGAATCAATGATTCTTATCTTGCAAACTGTGACCCTGCACTCTGGGGTTTTCCTTTCTACAGGTGCCACCCAACATGGTCGTCACCTGTGCGTGCCCCCTGTACTCCGTGGCTTCCCTTTGTTCAGGGGCCCGCCAAAGTGGCAACTTGCGATGCCATCTTGTTCCACGTTCACGAGAGTGAACTGTTGCAGCCAGTCTAAAGGTCTCCTGCTCCCACCACTGTCTCCGTCGTTTTCACCCCCTGCGCATTTGTTCCCTTCTCCCTACTTCTGCCTCACTCCTCATGTCCATTTCCCATACCACCACCACCACCCTCATTCTCTTTACTCCTCTGCTTCCCCCATTTGGTGTTGCGCCACCTCCCCCGCCCCCCCCCCCCCCCCACCCCCCCCTCGCCGTCCCCCTCTTTCCGCCCCCACCCCCATGCTTTCTCCCTGGTGAGAGATGCTCCGCCTCCTCACTTATGCTTCCTGGCGCTTTCTTTCCCATAGATCTGATGAACCCCCTTCCTGGGATCGGTCTGACCCCCTCTGATGGATTCCCCTCTGTCTCCTCCACACCCTCTCCTGCGTTCTGATGCACCAACCGTCATCAACCGCTTAATTTCAAATCACGGGAGACGATTCAGTCACTCTGGTCCGTCGACGTTTTCATTGCTCCTTTATCGTGGTTCCCTCGGCCTCCAGTATCCTTCCTTTGCTGCCGAGGGCCACGTGCACGGTGGCCAGCACATCAGTCACTGCCACCTTGACTGCCGTCTTTAGTTTGGCCTCAATATCGTCTCTCATCTACTTCAGGTCCCTTGTGAGGATAGTCTTCCATCCATGACCTGGCGGAGAGGGGCGGGAGACAGTCTATTGGTCGCTGTTCTCCGTCCCTCGGGGGCAGCCGGGCACCCCTTGCCTTGTGGGTTTGCAGATCCGCTTGCTCACCCCTCCGGCCCCTTGCCTGTTATTCAGTGTTTTGGAGGAGAGCGACATGTGATGTGACGGCTCAGCAACGCCCCCCCCCCCCCTCCCCTGTCATCGGAAGTCAGCGCCCGATCAGAAACATGAGAAAGGTTTGGAAACCAGTGAAGCTGAACTGAACGAAATGAGAACAGAAAGAAATGGAAAATTGATTGAGAATAATAACGCAAAATTATAAATTAAACAGGCAGCTGTGAGGATTTTACTAAGTATATGCAAATGAAGGTAATAGCTGAATAGCCACTACTTGAATGATGGGACTGGCAAACTAATAATGTAATGTTCGAAAGTTTAAACACATGTTTTTTAATCTGTCTGCACTGTGGGAGGAAGTAAATACATCTGAATAATAGTATAAAAATCGATTGAAAAGTAAGGGATGAACTGAAAATAATCATTATCAATGGAGAAAAATGAAACACATTTATAGGATTCAAAGCCGACAGGTCCCCCGGATCCTATATATACTGTAGTTAGAAAGTAAGTGACTGCAGAGATACTGAATGCGTCATTTCCAATCTCCCGAATTTGTTAAATTCTGGAAGGATCACACAGGACATGAGAAATGGAAATGCAACGTACCAATAGAAGAAACAATAGGGAAATAGAGCATGAAACGAGAGGCCAATTATCCTTGCATAGCAGCACGGCGGCACAGTGGTTAGCGCTGCTGCCTCAGTGCCGGGGACCCAGGTTCAATGCGAGCATTAGGTGACTCTCTATGTGAGTTTGTATGTTTCCACATGTCTGCATGAGTTTCCGCCGGTTGTTCCAGTTTCCTCCCACAGTCCAAGTATGTGCAGGTTACGTAGATTGGTTATTCTAAATTGCCCCTCGGTGTCCAAAAGGTTAGGTTGGGTTACGGCGTTACGGGATAGGGTGGGATGTGGGTCTAGGTAGCGTGCTCCATCAGAAGGTCGGTGCAAACCTGATGGATTGCATGGCCTTCTTGTGCACTGTAAGGATTTTATAATTGTATGAAGTTCTTTCACTGTAAACTTCTCCAATTTGTTCTCCGCGGAGTAATAGCTGATTATTATGATAAGGTACGTAAACATGTATATTAATCATGGCTTTATGAAAGGGAAAAGTGTTTGCTAACTTAGTGGACTTTGCTGCGGACGCAGTGAGCAGTGGGGCTAAAAATATACTGTTACATCTAATCAGTTACAATTTACCGAAAACAATTGATAAGTTGACACATTGAATGCTGCTACTGTGATCACGAAATTAACGTATTGGGAGCAATACATTAGCATGGATAGGAATTAGCCAAACAACAGAAAACAAAATAAATGTATTTCTTTGTGTGGAAACGGTAAATCGTGGAATTACAGAGAAATTAGCGTAGGGTCTGAACACTTTGTACTAGATACTAATGCCTTGGTTGAAGGACGAGAATGTTGTAGCGAGGTTTGCTGATGATGAATGACATAAGGGGAACTAAATAGTGAGGAGAAGACTAAGAGTATGCATGGGGTATGGAACGTTTAAAAAGTGTGCAAAAAATCGACTGTGGAATTTACTGGGGGAAAATCATCAAATTTGATCAGAAGAACAAGGATGTAACTTTTTATTTGAACGAGGAGATACAGTGGATGTAGGTAGAATCGTGATATCTCCCCTCGTTGTTTTATTTCTCCTGCTCTTGATTTTGCTTTTCTAATATATTTTCTCAATCCTCCCTTATCTCATCTTTCCCCTCTTCCTTTCTTTTCTCCCCCTCCCTTTTTTTCCTTTTCCGTTTTCTCTAATTCCAGTTCATCAGTAAACTGTCAAAACATCAACGCAGAAAGGAAGCAGCCCAATACCTACTCGACATCTTAGCTCAAAAGAATGGTCAGACTAACCGGGAATTCTTGGAAACATTGGTGAAAATGCAAGGAACAAAGCCAAAACTGAAAAGCATTTTAAAAGAAATAAAGAAAAAGGTACTGTACCAACCAATGTAGCAAGAAAACGTGAACTTATATATCAATATGTCAGTCAAACTTAATACTAATGAAATGAAATATGTTCACCAGGTTCTCTTGTGCTTTCTAATGCACGGGCTAGTCAGCTGGAACAAACTCTATCAGCCAGCCTCAAATGTAAGTCAATGGCCATTTTCTCACTGTTCCCTAAAATGATGCAAGACACGTTAAACACCCCATCAGTGTTTCTCACACAATAAATTAAATGTCAACTGTTGCAATAAGGTGTCATCAACGTTGATGCATTGATTGGGTGTTAAAAAATTAGGTCGGGGTGAAAAACTAGAAAATATTCTACCTGCCACAAGTTGCATTGCACATGCCAGAACTCCGGCTCATTGAAGTATAGTAAGGACCAGATCAGATAAGTATAAATTTGCACCTTTGCCCCTAAGTAGACGTCCACCTGATTGAAACTCAATATGTCCAGTTTCTGATTCCCGATTCAGTGCTTCATTGTGTGAGTCAGATGGTCTCAAATATTAGTCTGGTAATTTTTGAACGCTGGAGAAATATTGTTGCGATTCCATGAATCTGTGTTCATACTTGAGATGTTGTTTTAGCTGATTGTGGAAGGTCATGGTTGACATACAAACCGAGATAGGACATGACTGCAATTACGCATAGGAGCAGAGTGCGTAAGGACAATAGTTCTATTAACTCCCACACTGTTTAAGCACTCGAGTCACATATAGCCCAAGGGTTTTGTATGAAACAGTGTTACATATAGTGCCAGAATAGGAAAGGACTGACAGACACGTAGGCCCGGTCTATGCACGTGCACGTCACATTTGGCAAAGACTGATGAACAAAAACGCCCACAAAGGATTAGGTTTCAGTTACATATGGCCTGAAGTGGATAAGGAATGGCGACCTATGTAGACGTAGACTATTAGCCAGGAAACAAATTTCAACATAAATTAGACAACTGGACATTCAAAGAACTCCTTATTGATTGTATAAGATACAAAATGGCTAAGGAATGGATTCACATATAGAACATAGAACAATACAGCGCAGTACAGGCCCTTCGGCCCACGATGTTGCACCGAAACAAAAGCCATCTAACCTACACTATAGAACATAGAATCAATATGTTCCCGGGATGATAGCAACTTCAGACATTTACATTCTCAGACCGAATAAAGACTGGATTTCGTATTCATTCCGGAGTGGTTAAAAGGATAAGTTAAGTCCTGGCCCAAACAGGATAGTGACTTGAGGTACAAATGCAAGACTCAATAAGGATAAAAGCAAATTGCTGCGCATGCTGGAATTCCTATTTATCAGCCCATTTTACATCCAAGTTGCAACTTTTATTCAATACGCTGTAATTTTTCACGCCAGTCTGTTGTTTGCACGGTGTGGATGACCTTATGAAAGTCCATGTTATCACATCAACAGCATTATTCTCGTCGAGTCTTTCTGTTACCTTATTGAAAAATCCCAGCAAGATAGTTTGATACGTTTTTCCCTTCAGAAATGCATGCTGCCTCTTGTTAAGCAACCTATATTTCTTCATGTGTCTATTAATTTTATCCCGATTAATTCTTTCTCGGAGCTTGCCCGCTATTGATGTTGAACTGTCTCGCCTGTAATTGCTATTCGTACAATATTCAAACATTACAAGGGTGTAGAATTTGCCCTAACCTTTGCAGCATACCACTGTAATTTCATCCACGAAATATCTCTCCGAAATCAATGCAACTCTGCAACTGGATCCTCAACTTTCTGACGCCTAGACCACAATCAGTAAGAAGAAACTATAACATCTCCTCCACGATAGACCTCAAAACTGAGCCCTGCAATGTTGAATACTTAGCCCCCTGTTATACTCCCTATCCACACACGACTGCATGGCAATATTTGGCTCCAACTCCATCTACACGTTTGCTGACGACATGACCATAGCGGGCCTGATCTCGAACAACGACGAGTCAGAATACATTAGGGAGATAGAGAACCGGTGGAGTGGTGTAATGGCAACAATTTCTCCCTCCTCAATACCAACAAAACTAAAAAGCTGGTCATTAACTTCAGAACGCAAGGTACTGTATGCACCCCTGACAGCACCAACGAAGTAGGGAAAGGTGGAGATGGTTAACAGCGTCAAATTCCTAGGTGTGCATATCGGCAAAGATCTATCCAGGTCTACACAGGTTGCCGCTACGACCAAGAAAGCACAACAGTGCCTGTACTGTCTCAGGAAACTAAGGGAAGTCGGCCTGTCAACATTTAATTTTACCAACC
>NW_027308422.1:0-56000 GCF_047496885.1 Scyliorhinus torazame
TGATGGGGATATGATTGATTGATGAGGATATGATGATTGATGGATATGATGATGGGATATGATTGATGATGGGATATGATTGATTGATGGGATACGATTGATTGATGAGGATATGATTGATTGATGGGGATATGATTGATTGATGAGGATACGATTGATTGATGGGGATATGATTGATTGATGAGGATATGATTGATTGATGGGGATATGATTGATTGATGAGGATATGATTGATTGATGGGGATATGATTGATTGATGGGATATGATTGATTGATGGGATATGATTGATTGATGGGGATATGATTGATTGATGAGGATATGATTGATTGATGGGGATATGATTGATTGATGGGGATATGATTGATTGATGAGGATATGATTGATTGATGGGGATATGATTGATTGATGAGATATGATTGATTGATGGGGATATGATTGATTGATGGGGATATGATTGATTGATGAGGATACGATTGATTGATGGGGATATGATTGATTGATGAGGATATGATTGATTGATGGGGATACGATTGATTGATGAGGATATGATTGATTGATGGGATATGATGATTGATGGGGATATGATGATTGATGGGGATATGATTGATTGATGGGGATATGATTGATTGATGATATGATTGATTGATGGGATATGATTGATTGATGGGAATGATTGATTATGGGATATGATTGATTGATGGGGATATGATTGATTGATGGGATATGATTGATTGATGATGATACGATTGATTGATGGGATACGATTGATTGATGGGATATGATTGATTGATGATGATACGATTGATTGATGGGATATGATTGATTGATGGGGATATGATTGATTGATGGGGATATGATTGATTGATGGGATACGATTGATTGATGAGGATATGATTGATTGATGGGGATATGATTGATTGATGGGGATATGATTGATTGATGAGGATATGATTGATTGATGGGGATACGATTGATTGATGGGATATGATTGATTGATGGGGATATGATTGATTGATGGGATATGATTGATTGATGGGGATACGATTGATTGATGGGGATATGATTGATTGATGGGGATATGATTGATTGATGGGGATATGATTGATTGATGGGGATATGATTGATTGATGGAGATATGATTGATTGATGAGGATATGATTGATTGATGGGATATGATTGATTGATGGGGATATGATTGATTGATGGGGATATGATTGATTGATGGGGATATGATTGATTGATGGGATACGATTGATTGATGGGATACGATTGATTGATGAGGATATGATTGATTGATGGGGATATGATTGATTGATGGGATATGATTGATTGATGGGATATGATTGATTGATGGGGATATGATTGATTGATGGGGATATGATTGATTGATGGGGATACGATTGATTGATGAGGATATGATTGATTGATGGGATACGATTGATTGATGGGATACGATTGATTGATGGGGATATGATTGATTGATGAGGATATGATTGATTGATGGGAGATGATTGATTGATGGGGATATGATTGATTGATGGGGATACGATTGATTGATGGGATACGATTGATTGATGGGATATGATGATTGATGGGGATATGATTGATTGATGGGGATATGATTGATTGATGAGGATATGATTGATTGATGAGGATATGATTGATTGCATGGGGATATGATTGATTGATGGGATATGATTGATTGATGGGGATATGATTGATTGATGGGGATACGATTGATTGATGGGATACGATTGATTGATGGGATATGATTGATTGATGAGGATATGATTGATTGATGAGGATATGATTGATTGATGGGAGATGATGATTGATGAGGGTGATTGATGAGATGATTGATTGATGGGGATATGATTGATTGATGGGGATATGATTGATTGATGGATATGATTGATGGGATATGATTGATTGATGGGGATATGATTGATTGATGAGGATATGATTGATTGATGGGAGATGATTGATTGATGAGGGTACGATGATTGATGAGGATATGATTGATTGATGGGGATATGATTGATTGATGGGATATGATTGATTGATGGGATATGATTGATTGATGGGGATATGATTGATTGATGGGGATATGATTGATGATGGAATGATTGATTGATGGGATACGATTGATTGATGGGGATATGATTGATTGATGAGGATATGATTGATTGATGGGAGATGATGATTGATTGATTGATGGATATGATTGATTGATAGGGATATGATTGATTGATTGATGGGATACGATTGATTGATGGGATCGATGATTGATAGGGATATGATTGATTGATGGGGATATGATTGATTGATGGGGATACGATTGATTGATAGGGATATGATTGATTGATGGGGATATGATTGATTGATGAGGATATGATTGATTGATGGGGAGATGATTGATTGATGAGGGTACGATTGATTGATGAGGATATGATTGATTGATAGGGATATGATTGATTGATGGGGATATGATTGATTGATGGGGATACGATTGATTGATGGGGATATGATTGATTGATGGGGATATGATTGATTGATGGGGATATGATTGATTGATGAGGATATGGTTGATTGATGGGGATATGATTGATTGATGGGGATATGATTGATTGATGGGGATATGATTGATTGATGGGGATATGATTGATTGATGGGGATATGATTGATTGATGGGGATATGATTGATTGATGGGGATATGATTGATTGATGGGGATATGATTGATTGATGGGGATATGATTGATTGATGGGGATATGATTGATTGATGGGGATACGATTGATTGATGGGGATATGATTGATTGATGGGGAGATGATTGATTGATGAGGGTACGATTGATTGATGAGGATATGATTGATTGATGGGGATATGATTGATTGATGGGGATATGATTGATTGATGGGGATATGATTGATTGATGGGGATATGATTGATTGATGGGGATATGATTGATTGATGGGGATATGATTGATTGATGGGGATACGATTGATTGATGGGGATACGATTGATTGATGGGGATATGATTGATTGATGAGGATATGATTGATTGATGGGGAGATGATTGATTGATGAGGGTACGATTGATTGTGAGGATATGATTGATTGATGGGGATATGATTGATTGATGGGGATATGATTGATTGATGGGGATATGATTGATTGATGGGGATATGATTGATTGATGAGGATACGATTGATTGATGGGGATATGATTGATTGATGAGGATATGGTTGATTGATGGGGATATGATTGATTGATGGGGATACGATTGATTGATGGTGTTATGGGCGAGGTGTTTTCAGAACCCCAAAATGTATCATGGAGTTCAACCAACCTCTCCCTTTAATGGATTTGTTGCTTTTCCGAGCACACGGCGAGTACCCTAGGTGTGGGATTACAATTATGGATATGTGAGTTTTTAAACACAAAACAGTTAATTCCATGAACTGAACTTAACATCTTAAATAAACATTGGATCTCTTAACACCCCTTACTTCAAAGATAACTCAGAAAATATTGCAACAGTAAATCATTCCTGAAAATGTTCCTTCAAACTTCCAAGAGACTTAACACCTTTAAACAGAATCACTTCAGGTTAAAGGCTTTACTGTTCTGAGTTTAAATCACCCAAATGATCCAGAGATGGTCTTTTATGGCAGAGATCCAGCTCACTGCAAACACAGACTCCGCCCCCCCCCAGCTCTTTTCAAACGGCAAAACTAAACTGCAAAATGGCTGACCTGAGCTCAGCCCCACCCACTCTCTGACATCAGTTTTCTTAAAGGTACATTGCTTAAACATCCATGTCTTAAAGGTACTCTCACATGACACCTCCCCCCAAGAAAAAAACAAAAACCATCAACTTCAAGATGGTTTCATTTTTCACTTTTGCACCATCCGTTAAGAAATGTACACAGTAAATATACCTTTTTGTTTTAAAAAAAACCAACACATGCAAAGAGCTATAATAATATAGTCCATTTTTCTTTGTTCTTCTTCCTCCAACCGAAATCCTTCTCGATTGACAGTCTCTTTGAACAAAGTCTCTGCACGATCCATCCATTCCTCTACTCCTCGGCATTTCAATTTAGAATCAGATAATTTAGTTCAATCTGACCACAGAGCCCCTTGCAATTCTCCAATACAGGAGCATTGGTGACCACAGCTTTCAGGCAGTCAAATGCCTGTTGAAAGATCGCTGTCCATTGAAATTTTTTAGGTTTCTTTAGCAAGTCCATCAGTGGAGTAATCACGCCACAAAACATTTGAACAGCTTTTCGATTAAATCCATTCATGCTAAGAGATCGCATTATTTCCCTTCATCTTGAGGGTATCGGAAACTCCGCAAAGAAAGTGATTCGGGCTTCTCCAAATTCACTTTCGGCTAGGTTCATCACCAAACCCGCCTCCTGAAGTCGCTCGAAGAACTCCATACGATATTTTAAATGTTCTTTCCATGTCTGGAAGTTGGAAATAAAAGCAGATTGTCCCACTTTCTCCATGCAATCCTTCAAACGTGGGCTAGGATAAGAGTCCGTTCTTGTAACTGCATTCACCTTTCTGTAGTCCACACACAACCGTTAGGTACCGTCTGGTTTAGGTACCATCACTATGGGTGAGCTCCATTGACTGCAACCCACTTCAATTATGCCATTCTTCAGCATACTCTCAATCTCTCTGTTAACCTGTGCCAATTTTAAAGGATTAAGTCTATATGGATGTTGTTTGATAGGAACAGCATTTCCCACATCTACATCATGTATAGCCATTTTAGTACTTCCCAATTTATCTCCACAAACTTGCCCATGTGATATCAATAACTCTTTCAGGTCAGTTTGTTTTTCCTCTGGATGGTAACTTAACAATTTATCCCAATTTTTAAGAACATCCTCATTTTCCAATTGAATTTGAGGTACGCCAAATTCACAGTCATCTGGATTTGGTTTGTCACTTTGAGTTAGAATCATTAAAACCTCCTTTTTCTCTCCTTCCCTTTCAAAGTACCTTTTAAGCATATTCACATGACACACTCGGTGAGTCTTCCTTCTATCTGGTGTTTTTACCACATAATTCACCTCACTTAATTTCCTTTCAATCTGATACGGTCCACAAAACCTAGCTTTTAAAGGTTCACCTACCACTGGTAACAACACTAAAACTTTATCCCCACTGGCAAAACTACGAACTTTGGATTTCTTGTCCGCTACCCGTTTCATCACATTTTGTGCAACTTTTAAATGTTGTCTCGCCAATTCACCTGCTCTATTTAATCATTCCCTAAAATTTGACACGTAATCCAATAGTGTCATTTCCGGTTTCTCACTCACCAATTTTTCCTCAATCAATTTAAGTGGTCCTCTTACCTCATGACCAAAAATTAGTTCAAAAGGACTAAATTTGGTTGACTCATTAGGTGCATCCCTAATTGCAAACAATACGAATGGGATTCCTTTATCCCAATCCTCTGGATAATCTTGATAATACGCCTTCAACATTGTCTTTAATGTTTGATGCCACCTTTCTAACATTCCCTGCGATTCTGGATGGTACGCAGTTGATTTAAATTGTTTTATTCCTAAGCTATCCATAACTTCTTTGAATAAGTTTGAAGTAAAATTTGATCCTTGATCCGATTGTATTTCTGTGGATAGTCCATATCTGGTAAGGAATTTAAGTAACTCCTCCACAATCCTTTTAGCTGTAATATTACATACTGGAGTGGCCTCTGGAAACCTCGTAGACACATCCATTATAGTCAAAAGATATTGATTCCCACTTTTTGTTTTAGGAAGCGGTCCTACACAATCGATTTGGACCCTTGTAAAAGGTTCCTCAAATGCTGGAATGGGTATTAAGGGCGCTGGTTTTATCACTGCTTGAGGTTTCCCTATCGCTTGACATGTGTGACATGATTGACAAAATGTAACTACATCTTTATGTAGTCCAGGCCAATAAAAATGTTTCTGGATTTTAGCTCGAGTTTTCCTTATCCCAAATGACCTCCCACTGGTACCTCAAGTGCCACTCGCAACACCTCCTTTCTATACCCTGCCGGCAATACTACTTGATGAACATCTGCCCACTTTTCATCCACCTGCATATGTACAGGTCTCCGTTTTCTCATCAAGACATCATTTTTAAGGTAATAACACTCTGGTATACTCTCAGATTCCTCTTCTGTAAATGCTTTCTGATACATCCGTTTTATTTTTACATCTTTCTGTTGTAACTCCACCAATTTTCCTGAACTAAACATATCCTCCACCTGTTCTTGTTCTTTTTCAACCATCTGATCAAAAATCGTTTCTGATAATTGCACTTCAATTTCATCTTCACTCTTTGATTTCTCCTCTTGTCTTAACCTGTGACTTTGCGACCTTGTTACTACACAATCCGGAAAAATCCCAAGTTATTCGTCCTTCAACACTTCAGTTGACTGATTTTCCACTGGCTTATCAACCACAGTAGGCATCACTCCCACCTGCGATCCAGCTCTTTCATTACCCAAGATAAACTGTATTCCTGGACAAGATAGTTTCTCTATTACTCCTACTACCACTTCACCACTCTTCACTGGACTTTCTGCAGCTTATCTATATCCCTCTGTAACCTGCTACATCCTTCCACACTATCGACAACACCACCGACTTTAGTATCGTCTGCAAATTTACTCACCCACCCTTCTGCGCCTTCCTCTAGGTCATTGATAAAAATGACAAACAGCAACGGCCCCAGAACAGATCCTTGTGGTACTCCACTTGTGACTGTACTCCATTCTGAACATTTCCCATCAACCACCACCCTCTGTCTTCTTTCAGCTAGCCAATTTCTGATCCACATCTCTAAATCACCCTCAATCCCCAGCCTCCGTATTTTTTGCAATAGCCTACCGTGGGGAACCTTATCAAACGCTTTGCTGAAATCCATATACACCACATCAACTGCTCTACCCTCGTCTACCTGTTCAGTCACCTTCTCAAAGAACTCAATAAGGTTTGTGAGGCATGACCTACCCTTCACAAAGCCATGCTGACTATCCCTGATCATATTATTCCTATCTAGATGATTATAAATCTTGTCTCTTATAATCCCCTCCAAGACTTTACCCACTACAGACGTGAGGCTCACCGGTCTATAGTTGCCGGGGTTGTCTCTGCTCCCCTTTTTGAACAAAGGGACCACATTTGCTGTCCTCCAGTCCTCTGGCACTATTCCTGTAGCCAATGATGACATAAAAATCAAAGCCAAAGGTCCAGCAATCTCTTCCCTGGCCTCCCAGAGAATCCTAGGATAAATCCCATCAGGACCCGGGGACTTATGTATTTTCAGCCTGTCCAGAATTGCCAACACCTCTTCCCTACGTACCTCAATGCCATCTATTCTATTAGCCTGGGGCTCAGCATTCTCCTCCACAACATTATCTTTTTCCTGAGTGAATACTGACGAAAAATATTCATTTAGTATCTCGCCTATCTCTTCAGACTCCACACACAACTTCCCATCCCTGTCCTTGACTGGTCCTACTCTTTCCCTAGTCATTCGCTTATTCCTGACATACCTATAGAAAGCTTTTGGGTTTTCCTTGATCCTTCCTGCCAAATACTTCTCATGTCCCCCTCCTTGCTCGTCTTAGCTCTCTCTTTAGATCCTTCCTCGCTACCTTGTAACTATCCATCGCCCCAACCGAAACTTCACACTTCATCTTCACATAGGCCTCCTTCTTCCTCTTAACAAGAGATTCCACTTCCTTGGTAAACCACGGTTCCCTCGCTCGACGCCTTCCTCCCTGTCTGACCGGTACATACTTATCAAGAACACGCAGTAGCTGATCCTTGAACAAGCCCCACTTATCCAGTGTGCCCAACACTTGCAGCCTACTTCTCCACCATATCCCCCCAAGTCACGTCTAATGGCATCATAATTGCCATGGGACGATGAGACGGGGGTCTGTGATTCCCCCACACGGTGATGGGACGGAGGTCTGTGATTCCCCCACACGGTGATAGGACGGGGGTCTGTGATTCCCCCACACGGTGATGGGACAGGGGTCTGTGTCTGTGATTCCCCCACACGGTGATGGGTCGGGGGTCTGTGTCTGTGATTCCCCCACACGGTGATGGGTCGGGGGTCTGTGATTCCCCCACACACGGTGATGGGTCGGGGTTCTGTGATTCCCCCACACGGGGACGGGACGGGGGTCTGTGATTCCCCCACACGGTCATGGGACGGCGTCTGTGTCTGTGATTCCCCCACGCGGTGATGGGACGGGGGTCTGTGATTCCCCCACACGGGGATGGGACGGGGGTCTGTGATTCCCCCACACGGTGACGGGACGGGGGTCTGTGATTTCCCCACACGGTGATGGGACGGGGTCTGTGATTCCCCCACACGGTGATGGGACGGGGGTCTGTGATTCCCCCACACGGTGATGGAACGGAGGTCTGTGATTCGCCCACACGGGGATGGGACGAGGGTCTGTGATTCCGCCACACGGTGATGGGACGGGGGTCTGTGTCTGTGATTCGCTCACACGGTGATGGGACGGGGGTCTGTGATTCCCCCACACGGTGATGGGACGGGGGTCTGTGTCTGTGATTCCCCCACACGGAGATGGGACGGGGGTCTGTGATTCTCCCACACGGTGATGGGACGGGGGTCTGTGTCTGTGATACCCCCACACGGTGATGGGACGGGGGTCTGTGATTCCCACACACGGTGATGGGACAGGGGTCTGTGTCTGTGATTCCCCCACACGGTCTTGGGACGGGGTCTGTGATTCCCCACACGGTGATGGGACGGGGGTCTGTGATTCCCCCACACGGTGATGGGACGAGGGTCTGTGTCTGTGATTCCCCCACACGGTGATGGGACGGGGGTCTGTGATTCCCCCACACGGAGATGGGACGGGGGTCTGTGATTCTCCCACACGGTGATGGGACAGGGGTCTGTGTCTGTGATTCCCCCACACGGTGATGGGACGGGGGTCTGTGATTCCCCAACACGGTGATGGGACGGGGGTCTGTGTCTGTGATACCCCCACACGGTGATGGGACGGGGGTCTGTGATTCCCACACACGGTGATGGGACGGGGGTCTGTGATTCTCCCACACGGTGATGGGACAGGGGTCTGTGTCTGTGATACCCCCACACGGTGATGGGACGGGGGTCTGTGATTCCCACACACGGTGATGGGACGGGGGTCTGTGATTCTCCCACACGGTGATGGGACAGGGGTCTGTGTCTGTGATTCCCCCACACGGTGATGGGACGGGGGTCTGTGTCTGTGATTCGCTCACACGGTGATGGGACGGGGGTCTGTGTCTGTGATTCCCCCACACGGAAATGGGACGAGGGTCTGTGTCTGTGATTCGCTCACATGGTGATGGGACGGGGGTCTGTGATTCCCCCACACGGGGATGGGACGGGGGTCTGTGATTCCCCCACACGGGGATGGGACGGGGGTCTGTGATTCCCCCACACGGTGATGGGACGGGGGTCTGTGATTCCCCCACACAGTGATGGGACGGGGGTCTGTGTCTGTGATTCCCCCACACGGTGATGGGACGGGGGTCTGTGATTCCCCCACACGGTGATGGGACGGGGGTCTGTGATTCCCCCACACGGTGACGGGACGGGGGTCTGTGTCTGTGATTCCCCCACACGGTGACGGGACGAGGGTCTGTGTCTGTGATTCCCCCACACGGAGATGGGACGGGGGTCTGTGTCTGTGATTCCCCCACACGGTGACGGGACGGGGGTCTGTGTCTGTGATTCCCCCACACGGAGATGGGACGGGGGTCTGTGATTCTCCCACACGGTGATGGGACGGGGTTTGTGTCTGTGATTCCCCCACACGGTGATGGGACGGGGGTCTGTGATTCACCCACACGGTGATGGGACGGGGGTCTGTGTCTGTGATTCCCCCACACGGTGATGGGACGGGGGTCTGTGTCTGTGATTCCCCCACACGGTGATGGGACGGGGTCTGTGATTCCCCCACACGGTGATGGGACGGGGGTCTGTGATTCCCCCACACGGTGATGGGACGGGGGGTCTGTGACTCACCCACACGGTGATGGGACGGGGGTCTGTGATTCCCCCACACGGTGATGGGACGGGGTCTGTGATTCCCCCACACGGTGACGGGACGGGGGTCTGTGATTCCCCCACACGGTGATGGGACGGGGTCTGTGATTCCCCCACACAGTGACGGGACGGGGGTCTGTGATTCCCCCACACGGTGATGGGACGGGGTCTGTGATTCCCCCACACGGTGACGGGACGGGGGTCTGTGATTTCCCCACACGGTGATGGGACGGGGGTCTGTGTCTGTGATTCCCCCACACGGTGATGGGACCGGGTTCTGTGTCTGTGATTCCCCCACACGGGGACGGGACGGGGGTCTGTGTCTGTGATTCCCCCATATGGTGATGGGACGGGGGTCTGGGTCTGTGATTCCCCCACACGGGGATGGGACGAGGGTCTGTGTCTGTGATTCCCCCACACGGTGATGGGACGGGGGTCTGTGATTCCCCCACACGGTGATGGGACGAGGGTCTGTGATTCCCCCACACGGTGATGGGACGGGGTCTGTGATTCCCCCACACGGTGATGGGACGGGGGTCTGTGATTCCCCCACACGGCGATGCGACGGAGGTCTGTGATTCCCCCACACGGTGATGGGACGGGGGTCTGTGATTCCCCCACACGGTGATGGGACGGGGGTCTGTGATTCCCCCACACGGGGATGGGACGAGGGTCTGTGTCTGTGATTCCCCCACACGGTGATGGGATGGGGGTCTGTGATTCCCCCACACGGTGATGGGACGAGGGTCTGTGATTCCCCCACACGGTGATGGGACGGGGGTCTGTGATTCCCCCACACGGCGATGCGACGGAGGTCTGTGATTCCCCCACACGGTGATGGGACGGGGGTCTGTGATTCCCCCACACGGTGATGGGATGGGGGTCTGTGATTCCCCCACACGGGGATGGGACGAGGGTCTGTGTCTGTGATTCGCTCACACGGTGATGGGAAGGGGGTCTGTGTCTGTGATTCCCCCACACGGTGATGGGACGGGGGTCTGTGATTCCCCCACACGGTGATGGAAGGGGGTCTGTGTCTGTGATTCCCCCACACGGTGATGGGACGTGGGTCTGTGATTCCCCCACACGGTGATGAGACGGGGGTATGTGTCTGTGATTCCCCCACACGGTGATGGGACGGGGACCTGTTATCCCCCCACGCGGTGATGGGACGGCGGTCTGGGTCTGTGATTCCCCCACACGGTGACGGGACGGGGATCTGTGATTCCACCACACGGTGACGGGATGGGGATCTGTGATTCCCCCACACGGTGATGGGACGGGGGTCTGTGATTCCCCCTCACGGTGATGGGACGGGGTCTGTCTGTGATTCCCCCACACAGTGATGGGACGGGGGTCTGTGTCTGTGATGCCCCCACACGGTGATGGGACGGGGGTCTGTGATTCCCCCACACGGTGATGGGACGGGGGTCTGTGTCTGTGATTCCCCCACACGGTGATGGGACGGGGGTCTGGGTCTGTGATTCCCCCACACGGTGACGGGACGGGGGTCTGTGATTCCCCCACACGGTGATGGGACGGGGTCTGTGATTCGCTCACACGGTGATGGGACGAGGGTCTGTGATTCCCCCACACGGTGATGGGACGGGGGTCTGTGATTCCCCCACACGGCGATGGGACAGAGGTCTGTGATTCCCCCGTACTGTGATGGGACGGGGGTCTGTGATTCCCCCATATGGTGATGGGACGGGGGTCTGGGTCTGTGATTCCCCCACACGGGGATGGGATGAGGGTCTGTGTCTGTGATTCGCTCACACGGTGATGGGACGGGGGTCTGTGATTCCCCCACACAGGGATGGGACGAGGGTCTGTGTCTGTGATTCGCTCACACGGTGATGGGACGGGGGTCTGTGATTCCCCCACACGGGGATGGGACGAGGTTCTGTGTCTGTGATTCGCTCACACGGTGATGGGACGGGGTCTGTGATTCCCCCACACGGTGACGGGAAGGGGGTCTGTGTCTGTGATTCCCCACACGGTGATGGGACGGGAGTCTGTGATTTAATTTAAGTAACTCCTTCACAATCCTTTTAGCTGCAATATTACATACTGGAATGGCCTCTGGAAACCTCGTAGACACATCCATTATAGTCAAAAGATATTGATTCCCACTTTTTGTTTTAGGAAGCGGTCCTACACAATCGATTTGGACCCTTGTAAAAGGTTCCTCAAATGCTGGAATGGGTATTAAGGGCGCTGGTTTTATCACTGCTTGAGGTTTCCCTATCGCTTGACATGTGTGACATGATTGACAAAATGTAACTACATCTTTATGTAGTCCAGGCCAATAAAAATGTTTCTGGATTTTAGCTCGAGTTTTCCTTATCCCAAATGACCTCCCACTGGTACCTCATGTGCAACTCGCAACACCTCCTTTCTATACCCTGCCGGCAATACTACTTGATGAACATCTGCCCACTTTTCATCCACCTGCATATGTACAGGTCTCCGTTTTCTCATCAAGACATCATTTTTAAGGTAATAACACTCTGGTATACTCTCAGATTCCTCTTCTGTAAATGCTTTCTGATACATCCGTTTTATTTCTACATCTTTCTGTTGTAACTCCACCAATTTTCCTGAACTAAACATATCCTCCACCTATTCTTGTTCTTTTTCAACCATCTGATCAAAAATCGTTTCTGATAATTGCACTTCAATTTCATCTTCACTCTTTGATTTCTCCTCTTGTCTTAACCTGTGACTTTGCGACCTTGTTACTACACAATCCGGAAAAATCCCAAGATATTCGTCCTTCAACACTTCAGTTGACTGATTTTCCACTGGCTTATCAACCACAGTAGGCATCATTCCCACCTGCGATCCAGCTCTTTCATTACCCAAGATAAACTGTATTCCTGGACAAGATAGTTTCTCTATTACTCCTACTACCACTTCACCACTCTTCACTGGACTTTCCAACCTTACCTTATATAATGGAACGCTACTCCTCTCACCCTCAATTCCACACATCACCACCTTTTCTGGCAACATTCTTCACAAACTACATAATTCCTCATCTCTTACCATTAAAGATTGACTAGCCCCTGTATCTCTTAAAATTGTGACTTCTTTACCTGTTCCTCCTGATACACATGAGTAAACTTTACCCACACAAGTAAATTCTTTAAATGCATCTGGCACCTTCTTAACAATTACTTGTACAGGCTGTACAATCGTTTGCACCTCCTTCGCTTCCCTTGGGCTTTCCTTTACCACTCTAACAAACCCCACTGTCTTATCCTGTTTTACCACATCAGCCTTCCCAGTGCTTTTCTTCAAACTCCAACACTGTGACTTTACATGGCCTAGTTTATTACAGTGAAAACATCTGAAACTTTTCATTTCCTTTCCCCCACCTGGATTTCTTTTTTAATCTGAGGTACACTCTCTTTATTATCTCCCATCAGATCACCTTTACCGTTACCACTTGAGTATTTCTCATGTCCCCAGTTTCTATCCCTCACCGGCTGAAACTGATGTCGGAAACCAATCTTTGATTTATGAACTAATTCATAATCATCTGCCATTTCCGCTGCTAATCTCGCAGTTTTAACCCTCTGCTCTTCCACATGAGTTCTCACTACATCAGGAATTGAATTTTTAAACTCCTCCAAAAGTATAATTTCTCTGAGAGCTTCATACGTTTGGTCTATTTTCAAAGCCCTTATCCACCTATCAAAATTACTCTGAGCCTTCCAAACTCCATGTATGTTTGACCAAATTCTTTCCTTAAATTTCTAAACCTTTGTCTGTAAGCTTCAGGCACTAGCTCATATGCACTTAAGATGGATTTCTTCACCTCCTCGTACGTTCCAGATACCTCCTCCGGTAGCGATGCAAACACTTCACTAGCTCTACCTACCAGCTTTGTTTGAATCAGTAACACCCACATGTCCTGTGGCCATTTCATTCGTTTAGCCACCTTCTCAAATGAAATGAAAAAGGCTTCCACTTCCTTCTCGTCAAACCTTGGCAATGCTTGGACATATTTAAATAGATTCCCTCCAAGCCTTCGACTGTGACGCTCTTTCTCACTATCCTCATCACTATCATCCAACTGTACGTTTCCCTTTACGTCTGCCAATTTTAACTGATTGTCATGTTTCATGGCCATTTTCTGAAGTTCAAACTCCCTCTCTTTATCTTTTTCCCTGATCTGTATCTCCCTTTCTTTTTCTTTTTGTTCTGCTAGGGCTATTCTTTCTTTTCTCCTCTCTCCTTTTCTTTTTCCTCTCTCTCTCTTTCCCTTTCTTTACCCTCTCTCTCTCTTTCTTTTGCCTCTCTCTCTCTTTCTCTTTCTTTTTCGTCTCACTCTCGTATGCAAGCCACTTTAATTCTTTCTCATGTTCCATTTGTTTAATTTGCAACTGAATTTTTTGCCATTTCCAATGAGTCAAACTCTATCTCAGGCAACTTTAAATGCTGAACCACCGCCATAATTACCTCAACTTTTCACATTTTGTCAGGTAATGTTAACTGCAATGTTCTTGCCAAATCTAACAGTCTGCTTTTAGTCTCTGTCCGTAAAGTACGATGTGTAACATTCTCCACCCCAAAAAACTTCGGAGCCTCTGAAAGAGCCATTGTTTACAACACTCTCCCCACTTAAACTAAAATACCGCACCGGATAAACAACAATCCTTCACTGTCTTTAAGTTCACAAAAGCCAATCCAATAGATAGACTTTTATCCCCCTCGAGCCCCGAATTTTTATCGGCGAGGCGTTTTCAGAACCCCAAAATGTATCATGGAGTTCAACCAACCTCTCCCTTTCATGGATTTGTTGCTTTTCCGAGCACACGGTTTTTTCCCTAGGTGTGGGATTACAATTATGGATATGTGGGTTTTTAAACACAAAACACTGTTTATTCCATGAACTCAACTTAACATTTTAAATAAACATTGGATCTCTCAACACCCCTAACTTCAAAGATAACTAAGAAAATATTGCAACAGTAAATAATTCCTTAAAATGTTCCTTCAAACTTCCCAGAGACTTAACACCTTTAAACAAAATCACATCAGGTTAAAGGTTTAGTATTATAAGTTTAATTCACCCGAATGATCCAGAAATGGTATTTTATGGCAGAGATCCAGCTCACTGCAAACACAGACACTCCCCAAGCTCTTTTCCTCCAAACTGCGAAACTAAACTGCAAAATGGCTGATTTGACCTCAGCTCCACCCACTCTCTGACATCACTGTTTTCTTAAAGGTACATTGCTTAAACATCCATGTCTTAAAGGTACTCTCACATGACAATGAGGATATGATTGTTTGATGGGGATATGATTGATGGGGATACAGAGGGTCAGTACTGAGGGAGTGCCGCACTGTCAGAGGGTCAGTACTGAAGGAGTGCCGCACTGTCAGAGGGTCAGTACTGAGGGAGTGCAGCACTGTCAGAGGGTCAGTACTGAGGGAGTGCCGCACTGTCAGAGGGTCAGTACTGAGGGAGTGCCGCACTGTCAGAGGGTCTGTACTGAGGGAGTGCCGCACTGTCAGAGGGTCTGTACTGAGGGAGTGCCGCACTGTCAGAGGGTCAGTACTGAGGGAGTGCCACACTGTCAGAGAGTCTGTACTGAGGGAGTGCCGCACTGTCAGAGGGTCAGTACTGAGGGAGTGCCACACTGTCAGAGAGTCAGTACTGAGGGAGTGCCGCACTGTCTGAGGGTCAGTACTGAGGGAGTGCCGCACTGTCAGAGGGTCAGTGCTGAGGGAGTGCCGCACTGTCAGAGGGCCAGTACTGAGGGAGTGCCGCACTGTCAGAGAGTCAGTACTGAGGGAGTGCCGCACTGTCAGAGAGTCAGTACTGAGGGAGTGCCGCACTGTCAGAGGGTCAGTACTGAGGGAGTGCCGCACTGTCAGAGGGTCAGTACTGAGGGTGTGCCGCACTGTCAGAGGGTCAGTACTGAGGGTGTGCCGCACTGTCAGAGGGTCAGTACTGAGGGAGTGCCGCACTGTCAGAGGGTCAGTACTGAGGGAGTGCCACACTGTCAGAGGGTCAGTACTGAGGGTGTGCCGCACTGTCAGAGGGTCAGTACTGAGGGAGTGCCGCACTGTCAGAGGGTCAGTACTGAGGGAGTGCCGCACTGTCAGAGGGTCAGTACTGAGGGAGTGCCGCACTGTCAGAGGGTCAGTACTGAGGGAGTGCCGCACTGTCAGAGGGTCAGCACTGAGGGAGTGCTGCACTGTCAGAGGGTCAGTACTGAGGGAGTGCCGCACTGTCAGGGTTAGTGCTGAGGGAGTGCCGCACTGTCAGAGGGTCAGTACTGAGGGAGTGCCGCACTGTCAGGGTTAGTGCTGAGGGAGTGCCGCACTGTCAGAGGGTCAGTACTGAGGGAGCGCCGCACTGTCAGAGAGTCAGGACTGAGGGAGTGCCGCACTGTCAGAGGGTCAGTACTGAGGGAGTGCCGCACTGTCAGAGGGTCAGTACTGAGGGAGTGCCGCACTGTCAGGGTTAGTGCTGAGGGAGTGCCGCACTGTCAGAGGGTCAGTACTGAGGGAGTGCCGCACTGTCAGAGAGTCAGTACTGAGGGAGTGCCGCACTGTCAGGGTTAGTGCTGAGGGAGTGCCGCACTGTCAGAGGGTCAGTACTGAGGGAGTGCCGCACTGTCAGAGGGTCAGTACTGAGGGAGTGCCGCACTGTCAGAGGGTCAGTACTGAGGGTGAGCCGCACTGTCAGAGGGTCAGTACTGAGGGAGTGCCGCACTGTCAGAGGGTCAGTACTGAGGGAGTGCCGCACTGTCAGAGGGTCAGTACTGAGGGAGTGCCGCACTGTCAGAGGGTCAGTACTGAGGGAGTGCCGCACTGTCAGGGTTAGTGCTGAGGGAGTGCCGCACTGTCAGAGGGTCAGTACTGAGGGAGTGCCGCACTGTCAGAGAGTCAGTACTGAGGGAGTGCCGCACTGTCAGGGTTAGTGCTGAGGGAGTGCCGCACTGTCAGAGGGTCAGTACTGAGGGAGTGCCGCACTGTCAGAGGGTCAGTACTGAGGGAGTGCCGCACTGTCAGAGGGTCAGTACTGAGGGTGAGCCGCACTGTCAGAGGGTCAGTACTGAGGGAGTGCCGCACTGTCAGAGGGTCAGTACTGAGGGAGTGCCACACTGTCAGAGGGTCAGTACTGAGGGAGTGCAGCACTGTCAGAGGGTCAGTACTGAGGGAGTGCCGCACTGTCAGAGGGTCAGTACTGAGGGAGTGCTGCACTGTCAGAGGGTCAGTACTGAGGGAGTGCCGCACTGTCAGAGGGTCAGTACTGAGGGAGTGCCGCACTGTCAGGGTTAGTGCTGAGGTAGTGCCGCACTGTCAGAGGGTCAGTACTGAGGGAGTGCCGCACTGTCAGAGGGTCAGTACTGAGGGTGTGCCGTACTGTCAGAGGGTCAGTACTGAGGGAGTGCCGCACTGTCAGAGGGTCAGTACTGAGGGAGTGCCGCACTGACAGGGTTAGTGCTGAGGTAGTGCCGCACTGTCAGAGGGTCAGTACTGAGGGAGTGCCGCACTGTCAGAGAGTCAGTACTGAGGGAGTGCTGCACTGTCAGAGGGTCAGTACTGAGGGAGTGCCGCACTGTCAGAGGGTCAGTGCTGAGGGAGTGCTGCACTGTCAGAGGGTCAGTACTGAGGGAGTGCCGCACTGTCAGAAGGTCAGTACTGAGGGAGTGCTGCACTGTCAGAGGGTCAGTACTGAGGGAGCGCTGCACTGTCAGAGGGTCAGTACTGAGGGAGTGCCGCACTGTCAGAGGGTCAGTACTGAGGGAGTGCTGCACTGTCAGAGGGTCAGTACTGAGGGAGCGCTGCACTGTCAGAGGGTCAGTACTGAGGGAGTGCCGCACTGTCTGAGGGTCAGTACTGAGGGAGTGCCGCACTGTCAGAGGGTCAGTGCTGAGGGAGTGCCGCACTGTCAGAGGGCCAGTACTGAGGGAGTGCCGCACTGTCAGAGAGTCAGTACTGAGGGAGTGCCGCACTGTCAGAGAGTCAGTACTGAGGGAGTGCCGCACTGTCAGAGGGTCAGTACTGAGGGAGTGCCGCACTGTCAGAGGGTCAGTACTGAGGGTGTGCCGCACTGTCAGAGGGTCAGTACTGAGGGTGTGCCGCACTGTCAGAGGGTCAGTACTGAGGGAGTGCCGCACTGTCAGAGGGTCAGTACTGAGGGAGTGCCACACTGTCAGAGGGTCAGTACTGAGGGTGTGCCGCACTGTCAGAGGGTCAGTACTGAGGGAGTGCCGCACTGTCAGAGGGTCAGTACTGAGGGAGTGCCGCACTGTCAGAGGGTCAGTACTGAGGGAGTGCCGCACTGTCAGAGGGTCAGTACTGAGGGAGTGCCGCACTGTCAGAGGGTCAGCACTGAGGGAGTGCTGCACTGTCAGAGGGTCAGTACTGAGGGAGTGCCGCACTGTCAGGGTTAGTGCTGAGGGAGTGCCGCACTGTCAGAGGGTCAGTACTGAGGGAGTGCCGCACTGTCAGGGTTAGTGCTGAGGGAGTGCCGCACTGTCAGAGGGTCAGTACTGAGGGAGCGCCGCACTGTCAGAGAGTCAGTACTGAGGGAGTGCCGCACTGTCAGAGGGTCAGTACTGAGGGAGTGCCGCACTGTCAGAGGGTCAGTACTGAGGGAGTGCCGCACTGTCAGGGTTAGTGCTGAGGGAGTGCCGCACTGTCAGAGGGTCAGTACTGAGGGAGTGCCGCACTGTCAGAGAGTCAGTACTGAGGGAGTGCCGCACTGTCAGGGTTAGTGCTGAGGGAGTGCCGCACTGTCAGAGGGTCAGTACTGAGGGAGTGCCGCACTGTCAGAGGGTCAGTACTGAGGGAGTGCCGCACTGTCAGAGGGTCAGTACTGAGGGTGAGCCGCACTGTCAGAGGGTCAGTACTGAGGGAGTGCCGCACTGTCAGAGGGTCAGTACTGAGGGAGTGCCGCACTGTCAGAGGGTCAGTACTGAGGGAGTGCCGCACTGTCAGAGGGTCAGTACTGAGGGAGTGCCGCACTGTCAGGGTTAGTGCTGAGGGAGTGCCGCACTGTCAGAGGGTCAGTACTGAGGGAGTGCCGCACTGTCAGAGAGTCAGTACTGAGGGAGTGCCGCACTGTCAGGGTTAGTGCTGAGGGAGTGCCGCACTGTCAGAGGGTCAGTACTGAGGGAGTGCCGCACTGTCAGAGGGTCAGTACTGAGGGAGTGCCGCACTGTCAGAGGGTCAGTACTGAGGGTGAGCCGCACTGTCAGAGGGTCAGTACTGAGGGAGTGCCGCACTGTCAGAGGGTCAGTACTGAGGGAGTGCCACACTGTCAGAGGGTCAGTACTGAGGGAGTGCAGCACTGTCAGAGGGTCAGTACTGAGGGAGTGCCGCACTGTCAGAGGGTCAGCACTGAGGGAGTGCTGCACTGTCAGAGGGTCAGTACTGAGGGAGTGCCGCACTGTCAGAGGGTCAGTACTGAGGGAGTGCCGCACTGTCAGGGTTAGTGCTGAGGTAGTGCCGCACTGTCAGAGGGTCAGTACTGAGGGTGTGCCGTACTGTCAGAGGGTCAGTACTGAGGGAGTGCCGCACTGTCAGAGGGTCAGTACTGAGGGAGTGCTGCACTGTCAGAGGGTCAGTACTGAGGGAGTGCCGCACTGTCAGAGGGTCAGTACTGAGGGAGTGCCGCACTGTCAGAGGGTCAGTACTGAGGGAGTGCCGCACTGTCAGGGTTAGTGCTGAGGTAGTGCCGCACTGTCAGAGGGTCAGTACTGAGGGTGTGCCGTACTGTCAGAGGGTCAGTACTGAGGGAGTGCCGCACTGTCAGAGGGTCAGTACTGAGGGAGTGCTGCACTGTCAGAGGGTCAGTACTGAGGGAGTGCCGCACTGTCAGAGGGTCAGTACTGAGGGAGTGCCGCACTGTCAGAGAGTCAGTACTGAGGGAGTGCTGCACTGTCAGAGGGTCAGTACTGAGGGAGTGCCGCACTGTCAGAGGGTCAGTGCTGAGGGAGTGCTGCACTGTCAGAGGGTCAGTACTGAGGGAGTGCCGCACTGTCAGAAGGTCAGTACTGAGGGAGTGCTGCACTGTCAGAGGGTCAGTACTGAGGGAGCGCTGCACTGTCAGAGGGTCAGTACTGAGGGAGTGCCGCACTGTCAGAGGGTCAGTACTGAGGGAGTGCTGCACTGTCAGAGGGTCAGTACTGAGGGAGCGCTGCACTGTCAGAGGGTCAGTACTGAGGGAGTGCCGCACTGTCAGAGGGTCAGTACTGAGGGAGTGCTGCACTGTCAGAGGGTCAGTACTGAGGGAGTGCTGCACTGTAAGGGGGTCAGTACTGAGGGAATGCTACACTGTCAGAGGGTCAGTACTGAGGGAGTGCTGCACTGTCAGAGGGTCAGTACTGAGGGAGTGCTGCACTGTCAGAGGGTCAGTACTGAGGGAGTGCTGCACTGTAAGGGGGTCAGTACTGAGGGAATGCTACACTGTCAGAGGGTCAGTACTGAGGGAGTGCCGCACTGTCAGAGGGTCAGTACTGAGGGAGTGCCGCACTGTCAGAGGGTCAGTACTGAGGGAGTGCCGCACTGTCAGAGGGTCAGTACTGAGGGAGTGCTGCACTGTCAGAGGGTCAGTACTGAGGGAGCGCCGCACTGTCAGAGGGTCAGTACTGAGGGAGTGCCGCACTGTCAGAGGGTCAGTACTAAGGGAGTGCTGCACTGTCAGAGGGTCAGTACTGAGGGAGTGCTGCACTGTCAGAGGGTCAGTACTGAGAGAGTGCCGCACTGTCAGAGGGTCAGTACTGAGGGAGTGCCGCACTGTCAGAGGGTCAGTACTGAGGGAGTGCTGCACTGTCAGAGGGTCAGTACTGAGGGAGTGCCGCACTGTCAGAGGGTCAGTACTGAGGGAGTGCCGCACTGTCAGAGGGTCAGTACTGAGGGAGTGCCGCACTGTCAGAGGGTCAGTACTGAGGGAGTGCTGCACTGTCAGAGGGTCAGTACTGAGGGAGTGCCGCACTGTCAGAGGGTCAGTACTGAGGGAGTGCCGCACTGTCAGAGGGTCAGTACTGAGGGAGTGCCGCACTGTCAGAGGGTCAGTACTGAGGGAGTGCCGCACTGTCAGAGGGTCAGTACTGAGGGAGTGCCGCACTGTCAGAGAGAGTGGGGGATGAGGAATTTGGGGTTGTTTCCTGGATATTGTGGTCGAATATTTATCCCTCGCCCAACACCCACAAAGCAGGGGATCTTGGTCATTTCGGGAATGACGTTTTGGGATTCCGCTGTTAGCAAATCAGCTCTGATGGTTCTGGCCTTGTGACACCTGATTACAAACTCTCTGATTGGTGGAGACGGATGTTGGGGTGTCCCTAGTGGCTGAATCTGGTGTTGTTTTACACGATTAGGCCTGGACCTTGGGCAGGAGGTGTGATCCCCGGAGCCTGATTAGGAAACCTCTCCAGGGAGGGGACTGGAGCGGCCAATGAGTGTTGGGCACTCTTAGTACCGACACCTAGTGGTGAACACTGAGCTGTGTCAGGCTCAACATTGCTCATTCTGCTCACTGATTGGCCACGGGGTTGGATTGCCAGCTCCTTGATAGGACCCTGGACTCTGTTGTAGCGCTCCGATTAGTCAATAGACGAGGGGGGTTGGTGCTCTCTGATTGGACAGTTAACTGGGATGGAGGTCTCTGATTGGGTGGTTGACTGGGATGGAGGTCTCTGATTGGACAGTTGATTGGGATGGAGGTCTCTGATTGGACAGTTGACTGGGATGGAGATCTCTGATTGGACAGTTGACTGGGATGGAGATCTCTGATTGGACAGTTGACTGGGATGGAGATCTCTGATTGGACAGTTGACTGCGATGGAGATCTCTGATTGGACAGTTGACTGGGATGGAGATCTCTGATTGGACAGTTGACTGGGGTGGGGATCTCTGATTGGACAGTTGAATGGGATGGGGTCTCTGATTGGACAGTTGACTGCGATGGAGATCTCTGATTGGACAGTTGACTGCGATGGAGATCTCTGATTGGACAGTTGAATGGGATGGGGTCTCTGATTGGACAGTTGACTGGGATGGGGATCACTGATTGGACAGTTGACTGGGATGGGGATCTCTGATTGGACAGTTGACTGGGATGGGATCTCTGATTGGACAGTTGACTGGGATGGGATCTCTAATTGGAATGTTGACTGGGATGGGGATCTCTGATTGGACAGTTGACTGGGATGGAGATCTCTGATTGGACAGTTGACTGGGATGGGATCTCTAATTGGAATGTTGACTGGGATGGGGATCTCTGATTGGACAGTTGACTGGGATGGGGATCTCTGATTGGACAGTTGACTGGGATGGGGATCTCTGATTGGACAGTTGACTGGGATGGGGATCTCTGATTGGACAGTTGACTGGGATGGGGATCTCTGATTGGACAGTTGACTGGGATGGGGATCTCTGATTGGACAGTTGACTGGGATGGGGATCTCTGATTGGACAGTTGACTGGGATGGGGATCTCTGATTGGACAGTTGACTGGGATGGGGATCTCTGATTGGACAGTTGACTGGGATGGGGATCTCTGATTGGACAGTTGACTGGGATGGGGATCTCTGATTGGACAGTTGACGGGATGGGGATCTCTGATTGGACAGTTGACTGGGATGGGGATCTCTGATTGGACAGTTGACTGGGATGGGGATCTCTGATTGGACAGTTGACTGGGATGGGGATCTCCGATTGGATAATTGGCTGTATTGACTGTATCTGGGAAAGACTGGGAAGGATCCCGACCCGCCCAATGGGCCTCTGTCTCAGGCCGGCACCTGAACCTCACGGAGCACCAGTGTCACCTGCTGGACTCGTGACAATGGACAGATTGGAGTGTCGACCGTCCATACACTGTCGAAGATTCCGGAAAACATTTGGAGAGCAGCATGGAGAGTGAGTCCAGAGAGCGAGAGGTGAGTTTAACCACCCTCAAACACTCACAGGTCGCACCATATTCAATCTTTCCTTGTGGGGGGGTGACCATGGGGGTGACCATTGGGGTGGCGAGGGTACAGATTGCGTGATTACCACACACGGTGATGGGACGGGGGTCTGTGATTCCCCCACACGGAGATGGGACGGGGGTCTGTGATTCCCCCACACGGTGATGGGACGGGGGTCTGTGACTCCCCCACATGGTGATGGGACGGGGATCTGTGATTCCCCCACACGGCGATGGGACGGGGGTCTGTGATTCCCCCACACGGAGATGGGACGGGGATCTGTAATTCCCCCACACGGCGATGGGACGAGGGTCTGTGACTCCCCCACACGGCGATGGGACGGGGGTCTGTGATTCCCCCACACGGCGATGGGACAGGGGTCTGTGATTCCCCCACACGGCGATGGGACGGGGGTCTGTGATTCCCCCACACGGAGATGGGACGGGGATCTGTGATTCCCCCACACGGCGATGGGACGGGGGTCTGTGATTCCCCCACACGGAGATGGGACGGGGGTCTGTGATTCCCCCACACGGAGATGGGACGGGGATCTGTGATTCCCCCACACGGCGATGGGACGGGGGTCTGTGATTCCCCCACACGGAGATGGGACGGGGGTCTGTGATTCCCCCACACGGTGATGGGACGGGGGTCTGTGACTCCCCCACATGGTGATGGGACGGGGATCTGTGATTCCCCCACACGGCGATGGGACGGGGGTCTGTGATTCCCCCACACGGAGATGGGACGGGGATCTGTGATTCCCCCACATGGTGATGGGACGGGGGTCTGTGATTCTCCCACACGGTGATGGGACGGGGGTCTGTGATTCCCCCACACGGAGATGGGCGGGGGTCTGTGATTCCCCCACACGGAGATGGGACGGGGGTCTGTGATTCCCCCACACGGTGATGGGACGGGGGTCTGTGATTCCCCCACACGGTGATGGGACGGGGGTCTGTGATTCCCCCACACGGTGATGGGACGGGGGTCTGTGATTCCCCCACACGGAGATGGGACGGGGGTCTGTGATTCCCCCACACGGAGATGGGACGGGGGTCTGTGATTCCCCCACACGGTGATGGGACGGGGGTCTGTGATTCCCCCACACGGAGATGGGACGGGGGTCTGTGATTCCCCCACACGGTGATGGGACGGGGGTCTGTGATTCCCCCACACGGTGATGGGACGGGGGTCTGTGATTCCCCCACACGGAGATGGGACGGGGGTCTGTGATTCCCCCACACGGAGATGGGACGGGGGTCTGTGATTCCCCCACACGGAGATGGGACGGGGGTCTGTGATTCGCCCACACGGTGATCGGACGGGGGTCTGTGATTCCCGCACACGGTGATGGGACGAGGGTCTGTGACTCCCCCACATGGTGATGGGACGGGGGTCTGTGATTCTCCCACACGGTGATGGGACGGGGGTCTGTGATTCCCCCACACGGAGATGGGCGGGGGTCTGTGATTCCCCCACACGGAGATGGGACGGGGGTCTGTGATTCCCCCACACGGTGATGGGACGGGGGTCTGTGATTCCCCCACACGGTGATGGGACGGGGGTCTGTGATTCCCCCACACGGTGATGGGACGGGGGTCTGTGATTCCCCCACACGGAGATGGGACGGGGGTCTGTGATTCCCCCACACGGAGATGGGACGGGGGTCTGTGATTCCCCCACACGGTGATGGGACGGGGGTCTGTGATTCCCCCACACGGAGATGGGACGGGGGTCTGTGATTCCCCAACACGGTGATGGGACGGGGGTCTGTGATTCCCCCACACGGTGATGGGACGGGGGTCTGTGATTCCCCCACACGGAGATGGGACGGGGGTCTGTGATTCCCCCACACGGAGATGGGACGGGGGTCTGTGATTCCCCCACACGGAGATGGGACGGGGGTCTGTGATTCCCCCACACGGTGATGGGACGGGGGTCTGTGATTCCCCCACACGGAGATGGGACGGGGGTCTGTGATTCCCCAACACGGTGATGGGACGGGGGTCTGTGATTCCCCCACACGGAGATGGGACGGGGGCCTGTGATTCCCCAACACGGTGATGGGACGGGGGTCTGTGATTCCCCCACACGGTGATGCGACGGGGGTCTGTGTCTGTGATTCCCCCACACGGAGATGGGACGGGGGTCTGTGATTCCCCAACACGGTGATGGGACGGGGGTCTGTGATTCCCCCACACGGTGATGGGACGAGGGTCTGTGATTCTCCCACATGGTGATGGGACGGGGGTCTGTGATTCCCCCACACGGTGACGGGACGGGGGTCTGTGATTCCCCCACACGGTGATGGGACGGGGATCTGTGATTCCCCCACACGGTGACGGGACGGGGGTCCGTGTCTGTGATTCCCCCACACGGTGATGGGACGGGGGTCTGTGATTCCCCCACACGGTGATGGGACGGGGGTCTGTGACTCCCCCACATGGTGATGGGACGGGGATCTGTGATTCCCCCACACGGCGATGGGACGGGGGTCTGTGATTCCCCCACACGGAGATGGGACGGGGATCTGTGATTCCCCCACACGGCGATGGGACGGGGGTCTGTGATTCAACCACACGGTGATCGGACGGGGGTCTGTGATTCCCCCACACGGTGATGGGACGAGGGTCTGTGACTCCCCCACATGGTGATGGGACGGGGGTCTGTGATTCTCCCACACGGTGATGGGACGGGGGTCTGTGATTCCCCCACACGGAGATGGGCGGGGGTCTGTGATTCCCCCACACGGTGATGGGACGGGGGTCTGTGATTCCCCCACACGGTGATGGGACGGGGGTCTGTGATTCCCCCACACGGAGATGGGACGGGGGTCTGTGATTCCCCCACACGGAGATGGGACGGGGGTCTGTGATTCCCCCACACGGTGATGGGACGGGGGTCTGTGATTCCCCCACACGGAGATGGGACGGGGGTCTGTGATTCCCCAACACGGTGATGGGACGGGGGTCTGTGATTCCCCCACACGGTGATGGGACGGGGGTCTGTGATTCCCCCACACGGAGATGGGACGGGGGTCTGTGATTCCCCCACACGGAGATGGGACGGGGGTCTGTGATTCCCCCACACGGAGATGGGACGGGGGTCTGTGATTCCCCCACAGGGTGATGGGACGGGGGTCTGTGATTCCCCCACACGGTGATGGGATGGGGGTCTGTGATTCCCCCACACGGTGATCGGACGGGGGCCTGTGTCTGTGATTCCCCCACACGGTGATGGGACGGGTGTCTGTGATTCCCCCCACACGGTGATGGGACGGGGGTCTGTGTCTGTGATTCCCCCACACGGTGATGGGACGGGGGTCTGTGTCTGTGATTCCCCCACACGGTGATGGGACGGGGGTCTGTGATTCCCCCACACGGTGATGGGACGGGGGTCTGTGATTCCCCCACACGGTGATGGGACGGGGGTCTGTGATTCCCCCACACGGTGATGGGACGGGGTCTGTGATTCCCCCACACGGTGATGGGACGGGGGTCTGTGTCTGTGATTCCCCCACACGGTGATGGGACGGGGGTCTGTGTCTGTGATTCCCCCACACGGTGATGGGACGGGGGTCTGTGATTCCCCCACACGGTGATGGGACGGGGGTCTGTGTCTGTGATTCCCCCACACGGTGATGGGACGGGGGTCTGTGATTCCCCCACACGGTGATGGGACGGGGGTCTGTGTCTGTGATTCCCCCACACGGTGATGGGACGGGGGTCTGTGATTCCCCCACACGGTGATGGGACGGGGTCTGTGATTCCCCCACACGGTGATGGGACGGGGGTCTGTGTCTGTGATTCCCCCACACGGTGATGGGACGGGGGTCTGTGTCTGTGATTCCCCCACACGGTGATGGGACGGGGGTCTGTGATTCCCCCACACGGTGATGGGACGGGGGTCTGTGTCTGTGATTCCCCCACACGGTGATGGGACGGGGGTCTGTGATTCCCCCACACGGTGATGGGACGGGGGTCTGTGTCTGTGATTCCCCCACACGGTGATGGGACGGGGGTCTGTGATTCCCCCACACGGTGATGGGACGGGGGTCTGTGATTCCCCCACACGGTGACGGGACGGGGGTCTGTGTCTGTGATTCCCCCACACGGTGATGGGACGGGGGTCTGTGCCTGTGATTCCCCCACACGGTGATGGGACGGGGGTCTGTGATTCCCCCACACGGTGATGGGACGGGGGTCTGTGTGTGTGATTCCCCCACACGGTGATGGGACGGGGGTCTGTGATTCCCCCACACGGTGATGGGACGGGGGTCTGTGTCTGTGATTCCCCCACACGGTGATGGGACGGGGGTCTGTGATTCCCCCACACGGTGATGGGACGGGGGCCTGTGTCTGTGATTCCCCCACACGGTGACGGGACGGGGGTCTGTATCTGTGATTCCCCCACACGGTGACGGGACGGGGGTCTGTGATTCACCCACACGGTGATGGGACGGGGGTCTGTGATTCCCCCACACGGTGATGGGACGGGGGTCTGTGTCTGTGATTCCCCCACACGGTGATGGGACGGGGGTCTGTTATTCCCCCACAAGGTGATGTGACGGGGGTCTGTGATTCCCCCACACGGTGACGGGACGGGGGTCTGTGATTCCCCCACACGGCGATGGGTCGGGGGTCTGTGATTCCCCCGTACGGTGATGGGACGGGGGTCTGTGATTCCCCCACACGGTGATGGGACGGGGGTCTGTGTCTGTGATTCCCCCACACGGTGATGGGACGGGGGTCTGTGATTCCCCCGTACGGTGATGGGACGGGGGTCTGTGATTCCCCCACACGGTGATGGGACGGGGGTCTGTGGCTGTGATTCCCCCGTACGGTGATGGGACGGGGGTCTGTGATTCCCCCACACGGTGAGGGGACGGGGGTCTGTGTCTGTGATTCCCCCACACGGTGATGGGACGGGGGTCTGTGTCTGTGTTTCCCCACACGGTGATGGGACGGGGTCTGTGTCTGTGATTCCCCCACACGGTGATGGGACGGGGGTCTGTGATTCCCCCACACGGTGATGGGACGGGGGTCTGTGTCTGTGATTCCCCCACACGGTGATGGGACGGGGGTCTGTGATTCCCCCACACGGTGATGGGACGGGGGTCTGTGTCTGTGATTCCCCCACACGGTGATGGGACGGGGTCTGTGTCTGTGATTCCCCCACACGGCGATGGGACGGGGGTCTGTGTCTGTGATTCCCCCACACGGTGATGGGACGGGGGTCTGCGACTCCCCCACACGGTGATGGGACGGGAGCCTGTGTCTGTGATTCCCCCACACGGTGATGGGACGGGGGTCTGCGACTCCCCCACACGGCGATGGGACGGGGGTCTGTGATTCCCCCACACGGTGATGGGACGGGGGTCTGTGATTCCCCCACACGGTGATGGGACGGGAGTCTGTGATTCCCCCAC
Source organism: Scyliorhinus torazame (assembly GCF_047496885.1). Classification (NCBI taxonomy): domain Eukaryota; kingdom Metazoa; phylum Chordata; class Chondrichthyes; order Carcharhiniformes; family Scyliorhinidae; genus Scyliorhinus; species Scyliorhinus torazame. Next base: position 28,485 of record NW_027308422.1, read on the forward strand.
ACGGTGATGGGACGGGGGTCTGTGATTCCCCCACACGGTGACGGGACGGGGGTCTGTGTCTGTGATTCCCCCACACGGTGACGGGACGGGGGTCTGTGTCTGTGATTCCCCCACACGGTGATGGGACGGGGTCTGTGATTCCCCCACACGGGGATGGGACGGGGGTCTGTGTCTGTGATTCCCCCACACGGTGATGGGACGGGGGCCTTTTTCTGTGATTCCCCCTCACGGTGACGGGACGGGGGTCTGTGTCTGTGATTCCCCCACACGGTGATGGGACGGGGGCCTTTTTCTGTGATTCCCCCACACGGTGACGGGACGGGGGTCTGTGTCTGTGATTCCCCCACACGGTGACGGGACGGGGGTCTGTGATTCACCGACACGGCGATGGGACGGGGGTCTGTGTCTGTGATTCCCCCACACGGGGATGGGACCGGGGTTTGTGATTCACCCACACGGTGATGGGACGGGGTCTGTGCTTCCCCCACACGGTGACGGGACGGGGGCCTGTGATTCCCTCACAGGGTGATGGGACGGGGATCTGTGATTCCCCCACATGGTGATGGGACGGGGGTCTGTGATTCCCCCACACGGTGATGGGACGGGGGTCTGTGATTCCCCCACACGGTGATGGGACGGGGGTCTGTGATTCCCCCACACGGTGATGGGACGGGGGTCTGTGATTCCCCCACACGGTGATGGGACGGGGGTCTGTGTCTGTGATTCCCCCACACGGTGATGGGACGGGGGTCTGTGATTCCCCCACACGGTGATGGGACGGGGGTCTGTGTCTGTGATTCCCCCACACGGTGATGGGATGGGGGTCTGTGATTCCCCCACACGGTGATGGGACGGGGGTCTGTGATTCCCCCACACGGCGATGGGACGGGGTCTGTGATTCCCCCACACGGTGATGGGACGGGGGTCTGTGATTCCCCCGTACAGTGATGGGACGGGGGTCTGTGATTCCACCACGTGGTGATGGGACGGGGTCTGTGATTCCCCCGTACGGTGATGGGACGGGGGTCTGTGATTCCCCCACACGGAGATGGGACGGGGATCTGTGATTCCCCCACACGGCGATGGGACGGGGGTCTGTGATTCGCCCACACGGTGATCGGACGGGGGTCTGTGATTCCCCCACACGGTGATGGGACGAGGGTCTGTGACTCCCCCACATGGTGATGGGACGGGGGTCTGTGATTCTCCCACACGGTGATGGGACGGGGGTCTGTGATTCCCCCACACGGAGATGGGCGGGGGTCTGTGATTCCCCCACACGGAGATGGGACGGGGGTCTGTGATTCCCCCACACGGTGATGGGACGGGGGTCTGTGATTCCCCCACACGGTGATGGGACGGGGGTCTGTGATTCCCCCACACGGAGATGGGACGGGGGTCTGTGATTCCCCCACACGGAGATGGGACGGGGGTCTGTGATTCCCCCACACGGTGATGGGACGGGGGTCTGTGATTCCCCCACACGGAGATGGGACGGGGGTCTGTGATTCCCCCACACGGAGATGGGACGGGGGTCTGTGATTCCCCCACACGGTGATGGGACGGGGGTCTGTGATTCCCCCACACGGAGATGGGACGGGGGTCTGTGATTCCCCAACACGGTGATGGGACGGGGGTCTGTGATTCCCCCACACGGAGATGGGACGGGGGTCTGTGATTCCCCAACACGGAGATGGGACGGGGGTCTGTGATTCCCCCACACGGTGATGGGACGGGGGTCTGTGATTCCCCCACACGGAGATGGGACGGGGGTCTGTGATTCCCCAACACGGTGATGGGACGGGGGTCTGTGATTCCCCCACACGGAGATGGGACGGGGGTCTGTGATTCCCCAACACGGTGATGGGACGGGGGTCTGTGATTCCCCCACACGGTGATGGGACGGGGGTCTGTGTCTGTGATTCCCCCACACGGAGATGGGACGGGGGTCTGTGATTCCCCAACACGGTGATGGGACGGGGGTCTGTGATTCCCCCACACGGTGATGGGACGAGGGTCTGTGATTCTCCCACATGGTGATGGGACGGGGGTCTGTGATTCCCCCACACGGAGATGGGACGGGGGTCTGTGATTCCCCCACACGGAGATGGGACGGGGGTCTGTGATTCCCCCACACGGAGATGGGACGGGGGTCTGTGATTCCCCCACACGGTGATGGGACGGGGGTCTGTGATTCCCCCACACGGAGATGGGACGGGGGTCTGTGATTCCCCAACACGGTGATGGGACGGGGGTCTGTGATTCCCCCACACGGAGATGGGACGGGGGTCTGTGATTCCCCAACACGGTGATGGGACGGGGGTCTGTGATTCCCCCACACGGAGATGGGACGGGGGTCTGTGATTCCCCCACACGGTGATGGGACGGGGGTCTGTGACTCCCCCACATGGTGATGGGACGGGGATCTGTGATTCCCCCACACGGCGATGGGACGGGGGTCTGTGATTCCCCCACACGGAGATGGGACGGGGATCTGTGATTCCCCCACATGGTGATGGGACGGGGGTCTGTGATTCTCCCACACGGTGATGGGACGGGGGTCTGTGATTCCCCCACACGGAGATGGGCGGGGGTCTGTGATTCCCCCACACGGAGATGGGACGGGGGTCTGTGATTCCCCCACACGGTGATGGGACGGGGGTCTGTGATTCCCCCACACGGTGATGGGACGGGGGTCTGTGATTCCCCCACACGGTGATGGGACGGGGGTCTGTGATTCCCCCACACGGAGATGGGACGGGGGTCTGTGATTCCCCCACACGGAGATGGGACGGGGGTCTGTGATTCCCCCACACGGTGATGGGACGGGGGTCTGTGATTCCCCCACACGGAGATGGGACGGGGGTCTGTGATTCCCCCACACGGTGATGGGACGGGGGTCTGTGATTCCCCCACACGGTGATGGGACGGGGGTCTGTGATTCCCCCACACGGAGATGGGACGGGGGTCTGTGATTCCCCCACACGGAGATGGGACGGGGGTCTGTGATTCCCCCACACGGAGATGGGACGGGGGTCTGTGATTCCCCCACACGGAGATGGGACGGGGGTCTGTGATTCCCCAACACGGTGATCGGACGGGGGTCTGTGATTCCCGCACACGGTGATGGGACGAGGGTCTGTGACTCCCCCACATGGTGATGGGACGGGGGTCTGTGATTCTCCCACACGGTGATGGGACGGGGGTCTGTGATTCCCCCACACGGAGATGGGCGGGGGTCTGTGATTCCCCCACACGGAGATGGGACGGGGGTCTGTGATTCCCCCACACGGTGATGGGACGGGGGTCTGTGATTCCCCCACACGGTGATGGGACGGGGGTCTGTGATTCCCCCACACGGTGATGGGACGGGGGTCTGTGATTCCCCCACACGGAGATGGGACGGGGGTCTGTGATTCCCCCACACGGAGATGGGACGGGGGTCTGTGATTCCCCCACACGGTGATGGGACGGGGGTCTGTGATTCCCCCACACGGAGATGGGACGGGGGTCTGTGATTCCCCAACACGGTGATGGGACGGGGGTCTGTGATTCCCCCACACGGTGATGGGACGGGGGTCTGTGATTCCCCCACACGGAGATGGGACGGGGGTCTGTGATTCCCCCACACGGAGATGGGACGGGGGTCTGTGATTCCCCCACACGGAGATGGGACGGGGGTCTGTGATTCCCCCACACGGTGATGGGACGGGGGTCTGTGATTCCCCCACACGGAGATGGGACGGGGGTCTGTGATTCCCCAACACGGTGATGGGACGGGGGTCTGTGATTCCCCCACACGGAGATGGGACGGGGGCCTGTGATTCCCCAACACGGTGATGGGACGGGGGTCTGTGATTCCCCCACACGGTGATGCGACGGGGGTCTGTGTCTGTGATTCCCCCACACGGAGATGGGACGGGGGTCTGTGATTCCCCAACACGGTGATGGGACGGGGGTCTGTGATTCCCCCACACGGTGATGGGACGAGGGTCTGTGATTCTCCCACATGGTGATGGGACGGGGGTCTGTGATTCCCCCACACGGTGACGGGACGGGGGTCTGTGATTCCCCCACACGGTGATGGGACGGGGATCTGTGATTCCCCCACACGGTGACGGGACGGGGGTCCGTGTCTGTGATTCCCCCACACGGTGATGGGACGGGGGTCTGTGATTCCCCCACACGGTGATGGGACGGGGGTCTGTGACTCCCCCACATGGTGATGGGACGGGGATCTGTGATTCCCCCACACGGCGATGGGACGGGGGTCTGTGATTCCCCCACACGGAGATGGGACGGGGATCTGTGATTCCCCCACACGGCGATGGGACGGGGGTCTGTGATTCAACCACACGGTGATCGGACGGGGGTCTGTGATTCCCCCACACGGTGATGGGACGAGGGTCTGTGACTCCCCCACATGGTGATGGGACGGGGGTCTGTGATTCTCCCACACGGTGATGGGACGGGGGTCTGTGATTCCCCCACACGGAGATGGGCGGGGGTCTGTGATTCCCCCACACGGTGATGGGACGGGGGTCTGTGATTCCCCCACACGGTGATGGGACGGGGGTCTGTGATTCCCCCACACGGAGATGGGACGGGGGTCTGTGATTCCCCCACACGGAGATGGGACGGGGGTCTGTGATTCCCCCACACGGTGATGGGACGGGGGTCTGTGATTCCCCCACACGGAGATGGGACGGGGGTCTGTGATTCCCCAACACGATGATGGGACGGGGGTCTGTGATTCCCCCACACGGTGATGGGACGGGGGTCTGTGATTCCCCCACACGGAGATGGGACGGGGGTCTGTGATTCCCCCACACGGAGATGGGACGGGGGTCTGTGATTCCCCCACACGGAGATGGGACGGGGGTCTGTGATTCCCCCACAGGGTGATGGGACGGGGGTCTGTGATTCCCCCACACGGTGATGGGATGGGGGTCTGTGATTCCCCCACACGGTGATCGGACGGGGGCCTGTGTCTGTGATTCCCCCACACGGTGATGGGACGGGTGTCTGTGATTCCCCCCACACGGTGATGGGACGGGGGTCTGTGTCTGTGATTCCCCCACACGGTGATGGGACGGGGGTCTGTGTCTGTGATTCCCCCACACGGTGATGGGACGGGGGTCTGTGATTCCCCCACACGGTGATGGGACGGGGGTCTGTGATTCCCCCACACGGTGATGGGACGGGGGTCTGTGATTCCCCCACACGGTGATGGGACGGGGTCTGTGATTCCCCCACACGGTGATGGGACGGGGGTCTGTGTCTGTGATTCCCCCACACGGTGATGGGACGGGGGTCTGTGTCTGTGATTCCCCCACACGGTGATGGGACGGGGGTCTGTGATTCCCCCACACGGTGATGGGACGGGGGTCTGTGTCTGTGATTCCCCCACACGGTGATGGGACGGGGGTCTGTGATTCCCCCACACGGTGATGGGACGGGGGTCTGTGTCTGTGATTCCCCCACACGGTGATGGGACGGGGGTCTGTGATTCCCCCACACGGTGATGGGACGGGGTCTGTGATTCCCCCACACGGTGATGGGACGGGGGTCTGTGTCTGTGATTCCCCCACACGGTGATGGGACGGGGGTCTGTGTCTGTGATTCCCCCACACGGTGATGGGACGGGGGTCTGTGATTCCCCCACACGGTGATGGGACGGGGGTCTGTGTCTGTGATTCCCCCACACGGTGATGGGACGGGGGTCTGTGATTCCCCCACACGGTGATGGGACGGGGGTCTGTGTCTGTGATTCCCCCACACGGTGATGGGACGGGGGTCTGTGATTCCCCCACACGGTGATGGGACGGGGGTCTGTGATTCCCCCACACGGTGACGGGACGGGGGTCTGTGTCTGTGATTCCCCCACACGGTGATGGGACGGGGGTCTGTGTCTGTGATTCCCCCACACGGTGATGGGACGGGGGTCTGTGATTCCCCCACACGGTGATGGGACGGGGGTCTGTGTGTGTGATTCCCCCACACGGTGATGGGACGGGGGTCTGTGATTCCCCCACACGGTGATGGGACGGGGGTCTGTGTCTGTGATTCCCCCACACGGTGATGGGACGGGGGTCTGTGATTCCCCCACACGGTGATGGGACGGGGGTCTGTGATTCCCCCACACGGTGACGGGACGGGGGTCTGTGTCTGTGATTCCCCCACACGGTGACGGGACGGGGGTCTGTGTCTGTGATTCCCCCACACGGTGATGGGACGGGGTCTGTGATTCCCCCACACGGGGATGGGACGGGGGTCTGTGATTCCCCCACACGGTGATGGGACGGGGGCCTGTGTCTGTGATTCCCCCACACGGTGACGGGACGGGGGTCTGTATCTGTGATTCCCCCACACGGTGACGGGACGGGGGTCTGTGATTCACCCACACGGCGATGGGACGGGGGTCTGTGATTCCCCCACACGGTGATGGGACGGGGGTCTGTGTCTGTGATTCCCCCACACGGTGATGGGACGGGGGTCTGTTATTCCCCCACAAGGTGATGTGACGGGGGTCTGTGATTCCCCCACACGGTGACGGGACGGGGGTCTGTGATTCCCCCACACGGCGATGGGTCGGGGGTCTGTGATTCCCCCGTACGGTGATGGGACGGGGGTCTGTGATTCCCCCACACGGTGATGGGACGGGGGTCTGTGTCTGTGATTCCCCCACACGGTGATGGGACGGGGGTCTGTGATTCCCCCGTACGGTGATGGGACGGGGGTCTGTGATTCCCCCACACGGTGATGGGACGGGGGTCTGTGGCTGTGATTCCCCCGTACGGTGATGGGACGGGGGTCTGTGATTCCCCCACACGGTGAGGGGACGGGGGTCTGTGTCTGTGATTCCCCCACACGGTGATGGGACGGGGGTCTGTGTCTGTGTTTCCCCACACGGTGATGGGACGGGGTCTGTGTCTGTGATTCCCCCACACGGTGATGGGACGGGGGTCTGTGATTCCCCCACACGGTGATGGGACGGGGGTCTGTGTCTGTGATTCCCCCACACGGTGATGGGACGGGGGTCTGTGATTCCCCCACACGGTGATGGGACGGGGGTCTGTGTCTGTGATTCCCCCACACGGTGATGGGACGGGGTCTGTGTCTGTGATTCCCCCACACGGCGATGGGACGGGGGTCTGTGTCTGTGATTCCCCCACACGGTGATGGGACGGGGGTCTGCGACTCCCCCACACGGTGATGGGACGGGAGCCTGTGTCTGTGATTCCCCCACACGGTGATGGGACGGGGGTCTGCGACTCCCCCACACGGCGATGGGACGGGGGTCTGTGATTCCCCCACACGGTGATGGGACGGGGGTCTGTGATTCCCCCACACGGTGATGGGACGGGAGTCTGTGATTCCCCCACACGGTGATGGGACGGGGGTCTGTGATTCCCCCACACGGTGACGGGACGGGGGTCTGTGTCTGTGATTCCCCCACACGGTGACGGGACGGGGGTCTGTGTCTGTGATTCCCCCACACGGTGATGGGACGGGGTCTGTGATTCCCCCACACGGGGATGGGACGGGGGTCTGTGTCTGTGATTCCCCCACACGGTGATGGGACGGGGGCCTTTTTCTGTGATTCCCCCTCACGGTGACGGGACGGGGGTCTGTGTCTGTGATTCCCCCACACGGTGATGGGACGGGGGCCTTTTTCTGTGATTCCCCCACACGGTGACGGGACGGGGGTCTGTGTCTGTGATTCCCCCACACGGTGACGGGACGGGGGTCTGTGATTCACCGACACGGCGATGGGACGGGGGTCTGTGTCTGTGATTCCCCCACACGGGGATGGGACCGGGGTTTGTGATTCACCCACACGGTGATGGGATGGGGTCTGTGCTTCCCCCACACGGTGACGGGACGGGGGCCTGTGATTCCCTCACAGGGTGATGGGACGGGGATCTGTGATTCCCCCACATGGTGATGGGACGGGGGTCTGTGATTCCCCCACACGGTGATGGGACGGGGGTCTGTGATTCCCCCACACGGTGATGGGACGGGGGTCTGTGATTCCCCCACACGGTGATGGGACGGGGGTCTGTGATTCCCCCACACGGTGATGGGACGGGGGTCTGTGTCTGTGATTCCCCCACACGGTGATGGGACGGGGGTCTGTGATTCCCCCACACGGTGATGGGACGGGGGTCTGTGTCTGTGATTCCCCCACACGGTGATGGGATGGGGGTCTGTGATTCCCCCACACGGTGATGGGACGGGGGTCTGTGATTCCCCCACACGGCGATGGGACGGGGTCTGTGATTCCCCCACACGGTGATGGGACGGGGGTCTGTGATTCCCCCGTACAGTGATGGGACGGGGGTCTGTGATTCCACCACGTGGTGATGGGACGGGGTCTGTGATTCCCCCGTACGGTGATGGGACGGGGGTCTGTGATTCCCCCACACGGAGATGGGACGGGGATCTGTGATTCCCCCACACGGCGATGGGACGGGGGTCTGTGATTCGCCCACACGGTGATCGGACGGGGGTCTGTGATTCCCCCACACGGTGATGGGACGAGGGTCTGTGACTCCCCCACATGGTGATGGGACGGGGGTCTGTGATTCTCCCACACGGTGATGGGACGGGGGTCTGTGATTCCCCCACACGGAGATGGGCGGGGGTCTGTGATTCCCCCACACGGAGATGGGACGGGGGTCTGTGATTCCCCCACACGGTGATGGGACGGGGGTCTGTGATTCCCCCACACGGTGATGGGACGGGGGTCTGTGATTCCCCCACACGGAGATGGGACGGGGGTCTGTGATTCCCCCACACGGAGATGGGACGGGGGTCTGTGATTCCCCCACACGGTGATGGGACGGGGGTCTGTGATTCCCCCACACGGAGATGGGACGGGGGTCTGTGATTCCCCCACACGGAGATGGGACGGGGGTCTGTGATTCCCCCACACGGTGATGGGACGGGGGTCTGTGATTCCCCCACACGGAGATGGGACGGGGGTCTGTGATTCCCCAACACGGTGATGGGACGGGGGTCTGTGATTCCCCCACACGGAGATGGGACGGGGGTCTGTGATTCCCCAACACGGAGATGGGACGGGGGTCTGTGATTCCCCCACACGGAGATGGGACGGGGGTCTGTGATTCCCCCACACGGTGATGGGACGGGGGTCTGTGATTCCCCCACACGGAGATGGGACGGGGGTCTGTGATTCCCCAACACGGTGATGGGACGGGGGTCTGTGATTCCCCCACACGGAGATGGGACGGGGGTCTGTGATTCCCCAACACGGTGATGGGACGGGGGTCTGTGATTCCCCCACACGGTGATGGGACGGGGGTCTGTGTCTGTGATTCCCCCACACGGAGATGGGACGGGGGTCTGTGATTCCCCAACACGGTGATGGGACGGGGGTCTGTGATTCCCCCACACGGTGATGGGACGAGGGTCTGTGATTCTCCCACATGGTGATGGGACGGGGGTCTGTGATTCCCCCACACGGAGATGGGACGGGGGTCTGTGATTCCCCCACACGGAGATGGGACGGGGGTCTGTGATTCCCCCACACGGAGATGGGACGGGGGTCTGTGATTCCCCCACACGGTGATGGGACGGGGGTCTGTGATTCCCCCACACGGAGATGGGACGGGGGTCTGTGATTCCCCAACACGGTGATGGGACGGGGGTCTGTGATTCCCCCACACGGAGATGGGACGGGGGTCTGTGATTCCCCAACACGGTGATGGGACGGGGGTCTGTGATTCCCCCACACGGTGATGGGACGGGGGTCTGTGTCTGTGATTCCCCCACACGGAGATGGGACGGGGGTCTGTGATTCCCCAACACGGTGATGGGACGGGGGTCTGTGATTCCCCCACACGGTGATGGGACGAGGGTCTGTGATTCTCCCACATGGTGATGGGACGGGGGTCTGTGATTCCCCCACACGGTGACGGGACGGGGGTCTGTGATTCCCCCACACGGTGATGGGACGGGGATCTGTGATTCCCCCACACGGTGACGGGACGGGGGTCCGTGTCTGTGATTCCCCCACACGGTGATGGGACGGGGGTCTGTGATTCCCCCACACGGTGATGGGACGGGGGTCTGTGACTCCCCCACATGGTGATGGGACGGGGATCTGTGATTCCCCCACACGGCGATGGGACGGGGGTCTGTGATTCCCCCACACGGCGATGGGACGGGGGTCTGTGATTCGCCCACACGGTGATCGGACGGGGGTCTGTGATTCCCCCACACGGTGATGGGACGAGGGTCTGTGACTCCCCCACATGGTGATGGGACGGGGGTCTGTGATTCTCCCACACGGTGATGGGACGGGGGTCTGTGATTCCCCCACACGGAGATGGGCGGGGGTCTGTGATTCCCCCACACGGAGGTGGGACGGGGGTCTGTGATTCCCCCACACGGTGATGGGACGGGGGTCTGTGATTCCCCCACACGGTGATGGGACGGGGGTCTGTGATTCCCCCACACGGAGATGGGACGGGGGTCTGTGATTCCCCCACACGGAGATGGGACGGGGGTCTGTGATTCCCCCACACGGTGATGGGACGGGGGTCTGTGATTCCCCCACACGGAGATGGGACGGGGGTCTGTGATTCCCCAACACGGTGATGGTACGGGGGTCTGTGATTCCCCCACACGGTGATGGGACGGGGGTCTGTGATTCCCCCACACGGAGATGGGACGGGGGTCTGTGATTCCCCCACACGGAGATGGGACGGGGGTCTGTGATTCCCCCACACGGAGATGGGACGGGAGTCTGTGATTCCCCCAGACGGTGATGGGACGGGGGTCTGTGATTCCCCCACACGGTGATGGGACGGGGGTCTGTGATTCCCCCACACGGAGATGGGACGGGGGTCTGTGATTCCCCCACAGGGTGATGGGACGGGGGTCTGTGATTCCCCCACACGGTGATGGGATGGGGGTCTGTGATTCCCCCACACGGTGATGGGACGGGGGTCTGTGTCTGTGATTCCCCCACACGGTGATGGGACGGGGGACTGAGATTCCCCCACACGGTGATGGGACGGGGGTCTGTGTCTGTGATTCCCCCACACGGTGATGGGACGGGAGCCTGTGGTTCCCCCACACGGTGACGGGACGGGGTCTGTGATTCCCCCACACGGTGATGGGACGGAGGTCTGTGTCTGTGATTCCCCCACACGGTGATGGGACGGGTGTCTGTGATTCCCCCCACACGGTGATGGGACGGAGGTCTGTGTCTGTGATTCCCCCACACGGTGATGGGACGGGGGTCTGTGATTCCCCCACACGGTGATGGGACGGGGGTCTGTGTCTGTGATTCCCCCACACGGTGATGGGACGGAGGTCTGTGTCTGTGATTCCCCCACACGGTGATGGGACGGGGGTCTGTGTCTGTGATTCCCCCACACGGTGATGGGACGGGGGTCTGTGTCTGTGATTCCCCCACACGGTGACGGGACGGAGGTCTGTGTCTGTGATTCCCCCACACGGTGATGGGACGGGGGTCTGTGATTCCCCCACACGGTGATGGGACGGGGGTCTGTGATTCCCCCACACGGTGACGGGACGGGGGTCTGTGATTCCCCCACACGGTGATGGGACGGGGGTCTGTGATTCCCCCACACGGTGATGGGACGGGGGTCTGTGATTCCCCCACACGGTGATGGGACGGGGGTCTGTGTCTGTGATTCCCCCACACGGTGATGGGACGGGGGTCTGTGATTCCCCCACACACTGATGGGACGGGGGTCTGTGTCTGTGATTCCCCCACACGGGGATGGGACGGGGGTCTGTGATTCCCCCACACGGTGATGGGACGGGGGCCTGTGTCTGTGATTCCCCCACACGGTGACGGGACGGGGGTCTGTGTTTCACCCACACGGCGATGGGACGGGGGTCTGTGATTCCCCCACACGGTGATGGGAGGGGGTCTGTGATTCCCCCACACGGTGACGGGACGGGGGCCTGTGATTCCCTCACAGGGTGATGGGACGGGGGTCTGTGATTCCCCCACACGGTGATGGGACGTGGGTCTGTGATTCCCCCACACGGTGATGGGACGGGGGTCTGTGATTCCCCCACACGGTGATGGGACGGGGGTCTGTGTCTGTGATTCCCCCACACTGTGATGGGACGGGGGTCTGTGTCTGTGATTCCCCCACACGGTGATGGGACGGGGGTCTGTGATTCCCCCACACGGTGATGGGACGGGGGTCTGTGTCTGTGATTCCCCCACACGGTGATGGGACGGGGGTCTGTTATTCCCCCACAAGGTGATGTGACGGGGTCTGTGATTCGCTCACACGGTGATGGGACGGGGGTCTGTGATTCCCCCACACGGTGATGGGACGGGGGTCTGTGATTCCCCCACACGGCGATGGGTCGGGGGTCTGTGATTCCCCCGTACGGTGATGGGACGGGGGTCTGTGATTCCCCCACACGGTGATGGGACGGGGGTCTGTGTCTGTGATTCCCCCACACGGTGATGGGACGGGGGTCTGTGATTCCCCCACACGTTGATGGGACGGGGGTCTGTGTCTGTGATTCCCCCACACGGTGATGGGACGGGGGTCTGTGATTCCCCCACACGGTGATGGGACGGGGGCCTGTGGTTCCCCCACACGGCGATGGGACGGGGTTGAGTGATTCCCCCACACGGTGATCGGACGGGGGTCTGTGATTCCCCCACACGGTGATGGGACGGGGTCTGTGTCTGTGATTCCCCCACACGGTGATGGGACGGGGGTCTGTGTCTGTGATTCCCCCACACGGTGACGGGACGGGGGTCTGTGTCTGTGATTCCCCCACACGGTGATGGGACGGGGTCTGTGATTCCCCCACACGGGGATGGGACGGGGGTCTGTGATTCCCCCACACGGTGATGGGACGGGGGCCTTTTTCTGTGATTCCCCCAGACAGTGACGGGACGGGGGTCTGTGTCTGTGATTCCCCCACACGGTGACGGGACGGGGGTCTGTGATTCACCGACACGGCGATGGGACGGGGGTCTGTGATTCCCCCACACGGGGATGGGACCGGGGTTTGTGATTCACCCACACGGTGATGGGACGGGGTCTGTGCTTCCCCCACACGGTGACGGGACGGGGGCCTGTGATTCCCTCACAGGGTGAAGGGACGGGGGTCTGTGATTCCCCCACATGGTGATGGGACGGGGGTCTGTGATTCCCCCACACGGTGATGGGACGGGGGTCTGTGATTCCCCCACACGGTGATGGGACGGGGGTCTGTGTCTGTGATTCCCCCAAACGGTGATGGGACGGGGGTCTGTGATTCCCCCACACGGTGATGGGACGGGGGTCTGTGTCTGTGATTCCCCCACACGGTGATGGGACGGGGGTCTGTGATTCCCCCACACGGTGATGGGACGGGGGTCTGTGATTCCCCCACACGGGGATGGGACGGGGGTCTGTTATTCCCCCACAAGGTGATGGGACGGGGTCTGTGATTCGCTCACACGGTGATGGGACGGGGGTCTGTGATTCCCCCACACGGTGATGGGACGGGGGTCTGTGATTCCCCCACACGGCGATGGGTCGGGGGTCTGTGATTCCCCCGTACGGTGATGGGACGGGGGTCTGTGATTCCCCCACACGGTGATGGGACGGGGGTCTGTGTCTGTGATTCCCCCACACGGTGATGGGACGGGGGTCTGTGTCTGTGATTCCCCCACACGGTGATGGGACGGGGGTCTGTGTCTGTGATTCCACCACATGGTGATGGGACGGGGGTCTGTGATTCCCCCACACGGTGATGGGACGGGGTCTGTGATTCGCTCACACGGCGATGGGACGGGGGTCTGTGATTCCCCCACACGGTGATGGGACGAGGGTCTGTGATTCCCCCACACGGTGATGGGACGGGGGACTGTGATTCCCCCACACGGTGATGGGACGGGGGTCTGTGTCTGTGATTCCCCCACACGGTGATGGGACGAGGGTCTGTGATTCCCCCACACGGTGATGGGACGGGGGACTGTGATTCCCCCACACGGTGATGGGACGGGGGACTGTGATTCCCCCACACGGTGATGGGACGAGGGTCTGTGATTCCCCCACACGGTGATGGGACGGGGGTCTGTGATTCGCCCACACGGTGATGGGACGAGGGTCTGTGATTCCCCCACACGGTGATGGGACGGGGGACTGTGATTCCCCCACACGGTGATGGGACGAGGGTCTGTGATTCCCCCACACGGTAACGGGACGGGGGCTCTGTGATTCCCCCACACGGTGATGGGACTTGGGTCTGTGTCTGTGATTCTCCCACACGGTGATGGGACGGGGGACTGTGATTCCCCCACACGGTGATGGGACGAGGGTCTGTGATTCCCCCACACGGTAACGGGACGGGGGCTCTGTGATTCCCCCACACGGTGATGGGACTTGGGTCTGTGTCTGTGATTCCCCCACACGGTGATGGGACTTGGGTCTGTGTCTGTGATTCCCCCACACGGTGATGGGACGGGGGTCTGTGATTCCCCCACACGGTGATGGGACGGGGGTCTGTGATTCCCCCACACGGTGATGGGACGGGGGTCTGTGATTCGCTCACACGGTGATGGGACGGGGTCTGTGATTCGCTCACACGGTGATGGGACGGGGGTCTGTGTCAGTGATTCCCCCACACGGTGATGGGACGGAGTCTGTGATTCCCCAACACGGTGATGGGACGGAGTCTGTGATTCCCCCACACGGTGATGGGACGGGGGTCTGTGATTCCCCCACACGGTGATGGGACGGGGGTCTGTGTCTGTGATTCCCCCACACGGTGATGGGACGGGGGTCTGTGTCTGTGATTCCCCCACACGGTGATGGGACGGGGGTCTGTGATTCCCCCACACGGTGATGGGACGAGGGTCTGTGATTCCCCCACACGGTGATGGGACGGGGGACTGTGATTCCCCCACACGGTGATGGGACGAGGGTCTGTGATTCCCCCACACGGTGATGGGACGGGGTCTGTGATTCGCTCACACGGTGATGGGACGGGGGTCTGTGTCAGTGATTCCCCCACACGGTGACGGGACGGGGGTCTGTGATTCCCCCACACGGTGATGGGACGGGGGTCTGTGTCTGTGATTCCCCCACACGGTGATGGGACGGAGTCTGTGATTCCCCAACACGGTGATGTGACGGAGTCTGTGATTCCCCCACACGGTGATGGGACGGGGGTCTGTGTCTGTGATTCCCCCACACGGTGACGGGACGGGGTCTGTGATTCCCCCACACGGTGCTGGGACGGGGGTCTGTGATTCCCCCACACGGTGATGGGACGGGGGTCTGTGATTCCCCCACACGGTGATGGGACGGGGGTCTGTGATTCCCCCACACGGTGATGGGACGGGGGACTGTGATTCCCCCACACGGTGATGGGACGGGGGTCTGTGATTCCCCCACACGGTGATGGGACAGGGGTCTGTGATTCCCGCACACGGCGATGGGACAGGGGTCTGTGATTCCCCCACACGGTGATGGGACGGGGATCAGTGTCTGTGATTCCCCCACACGGTGATGGGACGGGGGTCTGTGTCTGTGATTCCCCCACACGGCGATGGGACGGGGGTCTGTGATTCTCCCACACGGGGATGGGACGGGGGTCTGTGATTCCCCCACACGGTGACTGGACGGGGGTCTGTGTCTGTGATTCCCCCACACGGTGATGGGATGGGGGTCTGTGATTCCCCCACAAGGTGATGGGACGGGGGTCTGTGTCTGTGATTCCCCCGTACGGTGATGGGACGGGGGTCTGTGATTCCCCCACACGGTGATGGGACGGGGGTCTGTGATTCTCCCACATGGTGATGGGACGGGGGTCTGTGATTCCCCCACACGGTGATGGGAAGGGGGTCTGTATCTGTGTCTGTGATTCCCCCACACGGTGATGGGACGGGGGTCTGTGATTCCCCCACACGGTGATGGGACGGGGGTCTGTGTCTGTGATTCCCTCACAGGGTGATGGGACGGGGGTCTGTGATTCCCACACATTGTGATGGGACGGGGTCTGTGATTCCCCCACACGGGGATGGGACGGGGGTCTGTGTCTGTGATTCCTCCACACGGTGATGGGACGGGGGTCTGTGATTCCCCCACACGGTGATGGGACGGGGGTCTGTGTCTGTGATTCCTCCACACGGTGATGGGACGGGGGTCTGTGATTCCCCCACACGGTGATGGGACGAGGGTCTGTGTCTGTGATTCCCTCACAGGGTGATGGGACGGGGGTCTGTGATTCCCACACATTGTGATGGGACGGGGTCTGTGATTCCCCCACACGGTGATGGGACGGGGGTCTGTGTCTGTGATTCCCCCACACGGTGATGGGACGGGGGTCTGTGTCTGTGATTCCTCCACACGGTGATGGGACGGGGGTCTGTGATTCCCCCACACGGTGATGGGACGGGGGTCTGTGTCTGTGATTCCCCCACACGGTGATGGGACGGGGGTCTGTTATTCCCCCACAAGGTGATGGGACGGGGTCTGTAATTCCCCCACACGGTGACGGGACGGGGTCTGTGATTCTCTCACACGGTGATGGGACGGGGTCTGTGATTCGCTCACACGGTGATGGGACGGGGGTCTGTGATTCCCCCACACGGTGATGGGACGGGGGTCTGTGATTCCCCCACACGGCGATGGGTCGGGGGTCTGTGATTCCCCCGTACGGTGATGGGACGGGGGTCTGTGATTCCCCCACACGGTGATGGGACGGGGGTCTGTGTCTGTGATTCCCCCACACGGTGATGGGACGGGGGTCTGTGATTCCCCCACACGTTGATGGGACGGGGGTCTGTGTCTGTGATTCCCCCACACGGTGATGGGACGGGGGTCTGTGATTCCCCCACACGGTGATGGGACGGGGGCCTGTGGTTCCCCCACACGGCGATGGGACGGGGTTGAGTGATTCCCCCACACGGTGATCGGACGGGGGTCTGTGATTCCCCCACACGGTGATGGGACGGGGTCTGTGTCTGTGATTCCCCCACACGGTGATGGGACGGGGGTCTGTGTCTGTGATTCCCCCACACGGTGACGGGACGGGGGTCTGTGTCTGTGATTCCCCCACACGGTGATGGGACGGGGTCTGTGATTCCCCCACACGGGGATGGGACGGGGGTCTGTGATTCCCCCACACGGTGATGGGACGGGGGCCTTTTTCTGTGATTCCCCCAGACAGTGACGGGACGGGGGTCTGTGTCTGTGATTCCCCCACACGGTGACGGGACGGGGGTCTGTGATTCACCGACACGGCGATGGGACGGGGGTCTGTGATTCCCCCACACGGGGATGGGACCGGGGTTTGTGATTCACCCACACGGTGATGGGACGGGGTCTGTGCTTCCCCCACACGGTGACGGGACGGGGGCCTGTGATTCCCTCACAGGGTGAAGGGACGGGGGTCTGTGATTCCCCCACATGGTGATGGGACGGGGGTCTGTGATTCCCCCACACGGTGATGGGACGGGGGTCTGTGATTCCCCCACACGGTGATGGGACGGGGGTCTGTGTCTGTGATTCCCCCAAACGGTGATGGGACGGGGGTCTGTGATTCCCCCACACGGTGATGGGACGGGGGTCTGTGTCTGTGATTCCCCCACACGGTGATGGGACGGGGGTCTGTGATTCCCCCACACGGTGATGGGACGGGGGTCTGTGATTCCCCCACACGGGGATGGGACGGGGGTCTGTTATTCCCCCACAAGGTGATGGGACGGGGTCTGTGATTCGCTCACACGGTGATGGGACGGGGGTCTGTGATTCCCCCACACGGTGATGGGACGGGGGTCTGTGATTCCCCCACACGGCGATGGGTCGGGGGTCTGTGATTCCCCCGTACGGTGATGGGACGGGGGTCTGTGATTCCCCCACACGGTGATGGGACGGGGGTCTGTGTCTGTGATTCCCCCACACGGTGATGGGACGGGGGTCTGTGTCTGTGATTCCCCCACACGGTGATGGGACGGGGGTCTGTGTCTGTGATTCCCCCACATGGTGATGGGACGGGGGTCTGTGATTCCCCCACACGGTGATGGGACGGGGTCTGTGATTCGCTCACACGGCGATGGGACGGGGGTCTGTGATTCCCCCACACGGTGATGGGACGAGGGTCTGTGATTCCCCCACACGGTGATGGGACGGGGGACTGTGATTCCCCCACACGGTGATGGGACGGGGGTCTGTGTCTGTGATTCCCCCACACGGTGATGGGACGAGGGTCTGTGATTCCCCCACACGGTGATGGGACGGGGGACTGTGATTCCCCCACACGGTGATGGGACGGGGGACTGTGATTCCCCCACACGGTGATGGGACGAGGGTCTGTGATTCCCCCACACGGTGATGGGACGGGGGTCTGTGATTCGCCCACACGGTGATGGGACGAGGGTCTGTGATTCCCCCACACGGTGATGGGACGGGGGACTGTGATTCCCCCACACGGTGATGGGACGAGGGTCTGTGATTCCCCCACACGGTAACGGGACGGGGGCTCTGTGATTCCCCCACACGGTGATGGGACTTGGGTCTGTGTCTGTGATTCTCCCACACGGTGATGGGACTTGGGTCTGTGTCTGTGATTCCCCCACACGGTGATGGGACTTGGGTCTGTGTCTGTGATTCCCCCACACGGTGATGGGACGGGGGTCTGTGATTCCCCCACACGGTGATGGGACGGGGGTCTGTGATTCGCTCACACGGTGATGGGACGGGGTCTGTGATTCGCTCACACGGTGATGGGACGGGGGTCTGTGTCAGTGATTCCCCCACACGGTGATGGGACGGAGTCTGTGATTCCCCAACACGGTGATGGGACGGAGTCTGTGATTCCCCCACACGGTGATGGGACGGGGGTCTGTGATTCCCCCACACGGTGATGGGACGGGGGTCTGTGTCTGTGATTCCCCCACACGGTGATGGGACGGGGGTCTGTGTCTGTGATTCCCCCACACGGTGATGGGACGGGGGTCTGTGATTCCCCCACACGGTGATGGGACGAGGGTCTGTGATTCCCCCACACGGTGATGGGACGGGGGACTGTGATTCCCCCACACGGTGATGGGACGAGGGTCTGTGATTCCCCCACACGGTGATGGGACGGGGTCTGTGATTCGCTCACACGGTGATGGGACGGGGGTCTGTGTCAGTGATTCCCCCACACGGTGACGGGACGGGGGTCTGTGATTCCCCCACACGGTGATGGGACGGGGGTCTGTGTCTGTGATTCCCCCACACGGTGATGGGACGGAGTCTGTGATTCCCCAACACGGTGATGTGACGGAGTCTGTGATTCCCCCACACGGTGATGGGACGGGGGTCTGTGTCTGTGATTCCCCCACACGGTGACGGGACGGGGTCTGTGATTCCCCCACACGGTGCTGGGACGGGGGTCTGTGATTCCCCCACACGGTGATGGGACGGGGGTCTGTGATTCCCCCACACGGTGATGGGACGGGGGTCTGTGATTCCCCCACACGGTGATGGGACGGGGGACTGTGATTCCCCCACACGGTGATGGGACGGGGGTCTGTGATTCCCCCACACGGTGATGGGACAGGGGTCTGTGATTCCCGCACACGGCGATGGGACAGGGGTCTGTGATTCCCCCACACGGTGATGGGACGGGGATCAGTGTCTGTGATTCCCCCACACGGTGATGGGACGGGGGTCTGTGTCTGTGATTCCCCCACACGGCGATGGGACGGGGGTCTGTGATTCTCCCACACGGGGATGGGACGGGGGTCTGTGATTCCCCCACACGGTGACTGGACGGGGGTCTGTGTCTGTGATTCCCCCACACGGTGATGGGATGGGGGTCTGTGATTCCCCCACAAGGTGATGGGACGGGGGTCTGTGTCTGTGATTCCCCCGTACGGTGATGGGACGGGGGTCTGTGATTCCCCCACACGGTGATGGGACGGGGGTCTGTGATTCTCCCACATGGTGATGGGACGGGGGTCTGTGATTCCCCCACACGGTGATGGGAAGGGGGTCTGTATCTGTGTCTGTGATTCCCCCACACGGTGATGGGACGGGGGTCTGTGATTCCCCCACACGGTGATGGGACGGGGGTCTGTGTCTGTGATTCCCTCACAGGGTGATGGGACGGGGGTCTGTGATTCCCACACATTGTGATGGGACGGGGTCTGTGATTCCCCCACACGGGGATGGGACGGGGGTCTGTGTCTGTGATTCCTCCACACGGTGATGGGACGGGGGTCTGTGATTCCCCCACACGGTGATGGGACGGGGGTCTGTGTCTGTGATTCCTCCACACGGTGATGGGACGGGGGTCTGTGATTCCCCCACACGGTGATGGGACGAGGGTCTGTGTCTGTGATTCCCTCACAGGGTGATGGGACGGGGGTCTGTGATTCCCACACATTGTGATGGGACGGGGTCTGTGATTCCCCCACACGGTGATGGGACGGGGGTCTGTGTCTGTGATTCCCCCACACGGTGATGGGACGGGGGTCTGTGTCTGTGATTCCTCCACACGGTGATGGGACGGGGGTCTGTGATTCCCCCACACGGTGATGGGACGGGGGTCTGTGTCTGTGATTCCCCCACACGGTGATGGGACGGGGGTCTGTTATTCCCCCACAAGGTGATGGGACGGGGTCTGTAATTCCCCCACACGGTGACGGGACGGGGTCTGTGATTCTCTCACACGGTGATGGGACGGGGTCTGTGATTCGCTCACACGGTGATGGGACGGGGGTCTGTGATTCCCCCACACGGTGATGGGACGGGGGTCTGTGATTCCCCCACACGGCGATGGGACGGGGGTCTGTGATTCCCCCACACGGTGATGGGATGGGGGTCTGTGATTCCCCCGTACAGTGATGGGACGGGGGTCTGTGATTCCCCCACACGGTGATGGGACGGGGGTCTGTGTCTGTGATTCCCCCACACGGTGATGGGACGGGGGTCTGTGATTCCCCCACACGGTGATGGGACGGGGGTCTGTGTCTGTGATTCCCCCACACGGTGATGGGACGGGGGTCTGTGATTCCCCCACACGGTGATGGGACGGGGGTCTGTGTCTGTGATTCCCCCACACGGTGATGGGACGGGGTCTGTGTCTGTGATTCCCCCACACGGTGATGGGACGGGGTTCTGTGATTCCCGCACACGGCAATGGGACAGGGTTCTGTGATTCGCCCACACGGTGACGGAACGGGGGCCTGTGATTCCCCCACACGGTGATGGGACGGGGGTCTGTGATTCCCGCACACGGCAATGGGACAGAGTTCTGTGATTCGCCCAGACAGTGACGGAACGGGGGCCTGTGATTCCCCCACACGGTGATGGGACGGGGATCAGTGTCTGTGATTCCCCCACACGGTGACGGGACGGGGGTCTGTGATTCCACCACACGGTGACGGAACGGGGGCCTGTGATTCCCCCACACGGTGATGGGATGGGGATCAGTGTCTGTGATTCCCCCACACGGTGATGGGACGGGGGTCTGTGTCTGTGATTCCCCCACACGGTGATGGGACGGGGTCTGTGATTCCCCCACACGGTGATGGGACGGGCGTCTGTGATTCCCCCACACGGTGACGGGACGGGGGTCTGTGATTCCCCCACATGGTGATGGGACGGGGTCTGTGATTCCCCCACATGGTGATGGGACGGGGTCTGTGATTCCCCCACACGGTGATGGGACGGGGATCTGTGATTCCCCCACACGGTGATGGGACGGGGTCTGTGATTCCCCCACACGGTGATGGGACGGGGGTCTGTGATTCCCCCACACGGGGATAGGACGAGGGTCTGTGTCTGTGATTCGCTCACACGGGGATGGGACGGGGGTCAGTGATTCCCCCACAGGGTGATGGGACGGGGGTCAGTGATTCCCCCACACGGTGATGGGACGGGGGTCTGTGATTCCCCAACACGGTGACGGGACGGGGGTCTGTGATTCCCCCACATGGTGATGGGACGGGGTCTGTGATTCCCCCACATGGTGATGGGACGGGGTCTGTGATTTCCCCACACGGTGATGGGACGGGGGTCTGTGATTCCCCCACACGGGGATAGGACGAGGGTCTGTGTCTGTGATTCGCTCACACGGGGATGGGACGGGGGTCAGTGATTCCCCCACAGGGTGATGGGACGGGGGTCTGTGTCTGTGATTCCCCCACACGGTGATGGGACGGGGGTCTGTGATTCCCCCACACGGTGATGGGACGGGGGTCTGTGATTCCCCAACACGGTGAAGGGACGGGTGTCTGTGATTCCCCCACACGGTGATGGGACGGGGGTCTGTGATTCCCCCACACGATGACGGGACGGGGGTCTGTGATTCCCCCACACGGCGATGGGACAGGAGTCTGTGATTCCCCCACACGGTGATGGGACGGGGATCAGTGTCTGTGATTCCCCCACACGGTGATGGGACGGGGATCAGTGTCTGTGATTCCCCCACTCGGCGATGGGACGGGGGTCTGTGATTCCCCACACGGTGATGGGACGGGGGCCTGTGATTCCCCCACACGGTGATGGGACGGGGATCTGTGTCTGTGATTCCCCCACACGGTGATGGGACGGGGGTCTGTGATTCCCCCACACGGTGATGGGACGGGGGTCTGTGATTCCCCCACACGGTGATGGGACGGGGGGTCTGTGTCTGTGATTCCCCCACACGGTGATGGGACGGGGTCTGTGATTCCCCCACACGGTGATGGGACGGGGGTCTGTGTCTGTGATTCCCCCACACGGTGATGGGACGAGGGTCTGTGATTCCCCCACACGGTGACGGGACGGGGGTCTGTGATTCCCCCACACGGTGATGGGACGGGGATCTGTGTCTGTGATTCCCCCACACGGTGATGGGACGGGGTCTGTGATTCCCCCACACGGTGATGGGACGGGGGTCTGTGTCTGTGATTCCCCCACACGGTGATGGGACGAGGGTCTGTGATTCCCCCACACGGTGATGGGACGGGGGTCTGTGATTCCCCCACACGGTGACGGGACGGGGGTCTGTGATTCCCCCACACGGTGATGGGACGGGGATCAGTGTCTGTTATTCCCCCACACGGTGATGGGACGGGGATCTGTGTCTGTGATTCCCCCACACGGTGATGGGACGGGGTCTGTGATTCCCCCACACGGTGATGGGACGGGGGTCTGTGACTCCCCCACACGGGGCTGGGACGGGGGTCTGTGATTCCCCCACACGGTGACGGGACGGGGGTCTGTGATTCCCCAACACAGTGACGGGACGGGGGTCTGTGTCTGTGATTCCCCCACACGGTGATGGGACGGGGGTCTGTGTCTGTGATTCCCCCACACGGTGATGGGACGGGGGTCAGTGATTCCCCCACACGGTGACGGGACGGGGGTCTGTGTCTTTGATTCCCCCACACGGTGATGGGACGGGGGTCAGTGATTCCCCCACACGGTGATGGGACGGGGGTCTGTGATTCCCCCACACGGTGACGGGATGGGGGTCTGTGATTCCCCCACACGGTGACGGGACGGGGGTCTGTGATTCCCCCAGACGGTGATGGGACGGGGGTCTGTGTCTGTGATTCCCCCACACGGTGACGGGACGGGGGACTGAGATTCCCCCACATAGTGATGGGACGGGGGACTGAGATTCCCCCACATAGTGATGGGACGGGGGTCTGTGATTCCCCCACACGGTGATGGGACGGGGGACTGAGATTCCCCCACATAGTGATGGGACGGGGGTCTGTGATTCCCCCACACGGTGACGGGACGGGGGTCTGTGATTCCCCCACACGGTGATGGGACGGGGTCTGTGATTCCCCCACACGGTGACGGGACGGGGGTCTGTGATTCCCCCACACGGTTATGGGACGGAGGTCTGTGATTCCCCCACACGGTGATGGGACGGGGGTCTGTGATTCCCCCACACGGTGATGGGTCGGGGGTCTGTGACTCCCCCACACGGGGCTGGGACGGGGGTCTGTGATTCCCCAACACGGTGACGGGACGGGGGTCTGTGATTCCCCCACACGGTGATGGGACGGGGGTCTGTGATTCCCCCACACGGTGATGGGACGGGGGTCTGTGATTCCCCCACACGGTGGTGGGACGGAGGTCTGTGATTCCCCCACACGGTGATGGGACGGGGGTCTGTGATTCCCCCACACGGTGACGGGACAGGGGTCTGTGATTCCCCCACACGGTGATGGGACGGAGGTCTGTGATTCCCCCACACGGTGATGGGACGGGGATCTGTGATTCCCCCACACGGTGATGGGACGGGGGTCTGTGATTCTCCCCACACGGTGACGGGACGGGGGGTCTGTGATTCCCCCACACGGTGATGGGACGGGGATCTGTGATTCCCCCACACGGTGATGGGTCGGGGGTCTGTGATTCTCCCCACACGGTGACAGGACGGGGGTCTGTGTCTGTGATTCCCCCACACGGTGATGGGACGGAGGTCTGTGATTCCCCCACACGGTGATGGGATGGGGGACTGTGATTCCCCCACACGGTGATGGGACGGGGGTCTGTGTCTGTGATTCCCCCACACGGTGATGGGACGGGGGTCAGTGATTCCCCCACACGGTGATGGGACGGGGGTCTGTGATTCCCCAACACGGTGAAGGGACGGGGGTCTGTGATTCCCCCACACGGTGATGGGACGGGGGTCTGTGATTCCCCCACACGATAATGGGACGGGGATCTGTGTCTGTGATTCCCCCACACGGCGATGGGACAGGGTTCTGTGATTCGCCCACACGGTGATGGGACGGGGGTCTGTGTCTGTGATTCCCCCACACGGTGATGGGACGGGGGCCTGTGATTCCCCCACACGGTGATGGGACGGGGGTCTGTGATTCCCCCACACGGTGATGGGACGGGGGTCTGTGATTCCCCCACACGGTGACGGGACGGGGGTCTGTGATTCCCCAACACGGTGACTGGACGGGGGTCTGTGATTCCCCCACATGGTGATGGATCGGGGTCTGTGATTTCCCCACATGGTGATAGGACGGGGGTTTGTGATTCCACCACATGGTGATGGGACGGGGGTCTGTGATTCCCCCACACGGTGACGGGATGGGGGTCTGTGATTCCCCCACACGGTGACGGGACGGGGGTCTGTGATTCCCCCACACGGGGACGGGACGGGGGTCTGTGATTCCCCCACACGGTGACGGGACGGGGGCCTGTGATTCCCCCACACGGTGATGGGACGGGGGTCTGTGATTCCCCCACACGGTGATGGGACGGGGGTCTGTGTCTGTGATTCCCCCACACGGAGATGGGACGGGGGTCTGTGATTCCCCCACATGGTGATGGGACGGGGTCTGTGATTCCCCCACACGGTGATGGGACGGGGGTCTGTGATTCCCCCACATGGTGATGGGACGGGGTCTGTGATTCCCCCACATGGTGATGGGACGGGGGTCTGTGATTAACCCCCACACGGTGATGGGACGGGGGTCTGTGTCTGTGATTCCCCCACACGGTGATGGGACGGGGGTCTGTGATTCCCCCACATGGTGATGGGACGGGGTCTGTGATTCCCCCACACGGTGATGGGACGGGGATCAGTGTCTGTGATTCCCCCACACGGTGATGGGACGGGGGTCTGTGTCTGTGATTCCCCCACACGGTGATGGGACGGGGTCTGTGATTCCCCCACATGGTGATGGGACGGGGTCTGTGATTCCCCCACACGGTGATGGGACGGGGGTCTGTGATTCCCCCACACGGTGATGGGACGGGGGTCTGTGTCTGTGATTCCCCCACACAGCGACGTGACGGGGGTCTGTGATTCCCCCACACGGTGATGGGACGGGGGTCTGTGATTCCCCCACACGGTGATGGGACGGGGGTCTGCGACTCCCCCACACGGTGATGGGACGGGGGTCTGTGTCTGTGATTCCCCCACACGGTGATGGGACGGGGGGTCTGTGATTCCCCACACGGTGATGGGACGGGGGTCTGTGTCTGTGATTCCCCCACACGGTGATGGGACGGGGGTCTGTGTCTGTGATTCCCCCACACGGTGATGGGACGGGGGTCTGTGTCTGTGATTCCCCCACACGGTGATGGGACGGGGGTCTGTGTCTGTGATTCCCCCACACGGTGATGGGACGGGGGTCTGTGTCTGTGATTCCCCCACACGGTGACGGGACGGGGGTCTGTGATTCCCCCACACGGTAATGGGACGGGGGTCTGTGTCTGTGATTCCCCCACACGGTGATGGGACGGGGGTCTGTGATTCCCCCACACGGTGACGGGACAGGGGTCTGTGATTCCCCCACATGGTGATGGGACGGGGGTCTGTGATTCCCCCACACGGTGACGGGACGGGGGTCTGTGTTTCTCCCACATGGGGATGGGACGGGGGTCTGTGTCTGTGATTCCCCCACACGGTGACGGGACGGGGGTCTGTGATTCCCCCACACGGTGATGGGATGGGAGTCTGTGATTCCCCCA
Source organism: Scyliorhinus torazame (assembly GCF_047496885.1). Classification (NCBI taxonomy): domain Eukaryota; kingdom Metazoa; phylum Chordata; class Chondrichthyes; order Carcharhiniformes; family Scyliorhinidae; genus Scyliorhinus; species Scyliorhinus torazame. The sequence goes on from NW_027308422.1 coordinate 54,938, forward strand.
CACGGTGATGCGACGGGGGTCTGTGATTCCCCCACACGGTGATGGGATGGGGGTCTGAGATTCCCCCACACGGTGATGGGACGGGGGTCTGCGACTCCCCCACACGGTGATGCGACGGGGGTCTGTGATTCCCCCACACGGTGATGGGACGGGGGTCTGTGTCTGTGATTCCCCCACATGGTGATGGGACGGGGGTCTGTGTCTGTGATTCCCCCACACGGTGATGGGACGGGGGTCTGTGATTCCCCCACACGGGGACGGGACGGGGGTCTGTGATTCCCCCACACGGTGATGGGACGGGGGTCTGTGTCTGTGATTCCCCCACACAGCGACGTGACGGGGGTCTGTGATTCCCCCACACGGTGATGGGACGGGGGTCTGTGATTCCCCCACACGGTGATGGGACGGGGGTCTGTGATTCCCCCACACGGTGATGGGACGGGGGTCTGCGACTCCCCCACACGGTGATGGGACGGGGGTCTGTGTCTGTGATTCCCCCACACGGTGATGGGACGGGGGGTCTGTGATTCCCCCACACGGTGACGGGACGGGGGTCTGTGTCTGTGATTCCCCCACACGTTGATGGGACGGGGGTCTGTGTCTGTGATTCCCCCACACGGTGATGGGAAGGGGGTCTGTGTCTGTGATTCCCCCACACGGTGACGGGACGGGGGTCTGTGATTCCCCCACACGGTGATGGGACGGGGGTCTGTGATTCCCCCACACGGTGATGGGACGGGGGTCTGCGACTCCCCCACACGGTGATGGGACGGGGGTCTGTGTCTGTGATTCCCCCACACGGTGATGGGACAGGGGTCTGGGATTCCTCACACGGTGATGGGACGGGGGGTCTGTGATTCCCCCACACGGTGACGGGACAGGGGTCTGTGATTCCCCCACATGGTGATGGGACGGGGGTCTGTGATTCCCCCACACGGTGACGGGACGGGGGTCTGTGTTTCTCCCACATGGGGATGGGACGGGGGTCTGTGTTTCTCCCACATGGGGATGGGACGGGGGTCTGTGTCTGTGATTCCCCCACACGGTGACGGGACGGGTGTCT